>NC_041408.2:100795758-101095758 GCF_900747795.2 Erpetoichthys calabaricus | reverse complement strand
AGGTGCATGATGAATGCCATACTAAGCTATAGTTTGGGCCAGTAGCAGTTTCTCCCTTTCTCTGTTCTGCCTTTAATTATTAATACCACTGGCAAAGTAAATCTCTCTCCTTCCAGCTGTGTGGGCTTTGTTCTGTTGACAGAACCATTAAACTTGAAAGCTGAAAGTCATATATGAATGTCAAATGACAGGTTTAATAAAGCAGATAATGTGAAAGCCCGCTGACCAGGATCTCTATGCTTCAACTCCCACCCCCACACAACTTGCAGGGCTATGATTCCAAGGTAGTTAAATGGAATTGGAACGTCCTTGTGCCAGAAAATCCTTGGCGCAAAAGCCCAGTACTCATGTGCATATCAATAGCAGGCACTTTGATCATCTCCTCACAAGCTAGATCAGAAGAGAGATATATTTCAGGATTAAACTGACATTTTCCCCCCGCCTTTCCAAACAATAGATGCTGTTTTTAAAACCATCAGTGGGAAGTGATCAGGAACAAAGGTCTGAAATCATTAGCAGAAAAAAACTAGCCTTCACTACCCATGGCGGACGGAGCTAAGCAGGTAGAAAGGTTTCACAGGAAAAGAGATGGTTCCATAATAAAAAGACCAAATATTCAAAGAAGCCAGTATCCCAAGCTTATGGACTTGTTTGTGATGAGCTAGGTAACAGTTTTTACTCCTTAAAGACAGTGCAGCTCTGAAAGGATTAAACACCCTATGGTCAGGTGGGGAATTTGGTGCCAGATATGCAACATGTATTACATCAAAAAAGGCCACATCTTGAATGTTGGGAATAACACAAAGAATTAAAAATATTATTGAACATCACGACAAACTATAAAACAAGCAATTTGAATTAATGAATAAAAAGGAACAGTCAGTCAGTCAGTCATTGTCCAACCCGCTACATCGTAACACAGGGTCACTGGGGTCTGCTGGAGTCAATTCCAGCCAACACAGGGCGCAAGGCAGGAACAAACCCCGGACAGGGCGCCAGCCCACCACAGGGCACACACACACCAAGCACATCACTAGGGACAATTTAGGATTGCCAATGCACCTAACCTGCATGCCTTTGGACTGTGGGAAGAAACCAGAGCACCCAAAGGAAACCCATGCAGACACGAAGAGAACATGCAAACTCCATGCAGGGAGGACCCGGGAAGCGAACCCAGGTCTCCTAACTGCGAGGCAGCAGAGCTACCACTGTGCGTAATCCTCTTCTTTTCATGCAGCACAGAACAATTTATCTTCAAAGAAGATATAAACATTGTCAGTAAATAGATAGATAGATACTTTATTAATCCCAAGGGGAAATTCATATACTCCAGCAAATAAAGGATTTGTCTCTGGGAAGTTTTTGAAACAATGGGGGAAAATAACTCCTTGTCAGAGATAGCAAGAGCCAAAAGTAGGAATTCATAAATGTACAGGCTACCCTACTCAAGGAGAGAAAACTCATCAGGGTAGCAAACTAGTGATTTGTGAATATACCTACACAGCAACATAAATAGTCTGGTAGCTTTAGTATGTTTTGATGACTGTTTAATAGCTCAGCTGTTTTTTGTTGTCTGATTTCAACAATTTTTTCTTGGCACTTACCTACTGCTCAATGCTTCCAGGATAGTCTTTGGTTCTCCACCAAGCCATAATAGAAAATGACATGGAATTAAAGTATACACAAGAAAAAGCATTTCCTAGTGTTTACAGGAGTTTGGCATGTCTCTTGACATACAAATGGCCAAGTACTGAAAGGGACATACAAGCTCAGAGTGGAAGCATGATTTCTTTAAAGAGTCCCTAAAATAGTTATCAGTGATTCAAAGGATTCCCCAAAACACCACCATCTCCCCTCTCACAACCAGTGAAAAAATCAAACTGAGATGACTGACAAAAAAGATATCTACAAGAAAGGGAGGGAAAGAAGTGTGTTGGGAGTGTGGTGTCATATTGAAATGCTGAAATGAAAATAATGGATGTGGCACAAAGATGTGACGATCCTCATGGTGTTGTTGGGGGTGAGTTAATAGGGTGGGCTTTATGTAATGCCATGTCAATGTAGTTAGGTTAAATGCAGTTTCAGTAGGTTTAGCCAATGGATTGGTGTTAGCCGACACGTTAGCCGTTACAGTATACGTCAAATCCAAATCTGCAACAAAGAGATAAAAAAGATTTCATGCTAAATTATCATGTCACGGTAGGGAAGAATTCCTGCTTTGAACACTACCTTAAAGTGCTTCAGTAAATTTCAATCTAATGGCAGTTTGAAAAACGTGTTTGTTGGACTATTGAGAACTGTAAGATCACCAGAAAATACCGTAAACGATGAGATAGGCTGTATATATAAACACTTCAGTCTGGACTGTTTCCCAAATTCTTCATTAGAAAACTTCCTATCACCAGTATAAAATACAAATAGTGCATAAAATTGTTTGGAATAATTTAACTATACAACTCAACTTTTGTGCTCAGTTTATTGAATTTTTAAATGAAAGTGGGATATGCCGAACAATCTGCAAACTCTTTTACAAGAGTTTAGTAATGGTTGTGATGCCCCGTGCTTTGTGGCTTTTGGACTCCAGCCGTCTAGAGCTGTACCCAAGAGGATCAGTAGTAGAGGAACTCGAGACACAGACAACTTGTAAAGTGAAAAACAAAAAGAAAGAATGAGTCTTTATCTGAAGTGAGTTCAATCACAAAAGAGATCAGAAATCCAAGAATGTCATCTACTAAAAACATAGTCGTGATGACATTTAGCAAAAACACAAAAAGAAATCACACAACTATCAAAAAGAAAAATTATCTGCACAATCAACAAATCCTGTTTTTCTGATTCCTTTCTGGACAAAAATCAAGAAGTAATTTAAACAAAACATAGAGAGCATACAGTTAATCAAAAATGCCCCTCCAAATTGCACTAGGACTTACTTCACTCTTAGGATGGTCCAGGCAGAAAAACCCATCTCCTAGCTGCCACACAGATCATCACAGCCAAATTCCCTTGCTGCATTTATCCTCACCAGTGAGGACTCATTCTGTGACGCTAGTCACGTGCTATTTTCCCCCTTCTGGAACTCCCTACTCTAATGAGTCCCCCTGTCTCCACACTCAGATGGCCACACTTCTCTCTGTTCCTCTCCATCCCTCCAGTAAGCATGCTCTTTAGTATTTTGTCCCTGGACATTTAACACTCATTTCTCTTCATCACATACATTTATTTATTTGCAGCTGCTTCTGCGTTTTCTTGGACTGCTAGTCTCACCCACTGTGTGGTGTCTACCCACGCGACTGTGAGCCGCCTACTCACTGAAGCTACCAACCCACGCATTATCCTCCTGCCCCAGGTAATTGCTCTTCATATAACTATTTAAAAATAGCAATAAGCTATATATAGTTATATTTCCTACTTCTAACAATATCATGTCACACAACTCACCGCAATGTTGGAGCAAATTTTAAAATTACTAAGAGACGATGCATAAACTGCATTGACTGGTTAATTTTTCAGTACTTTATTTCTTATCTAACTCAGTGCAATCTAAGCATCTACAAGGAGAGACAAGCAATATGTTGCCACTCCTTGTCGTCATGTGACTAAGTGACCATTCATGCTATCAATTCAGAAATCATCATATCTTTGCGCTGCACTTGTTATAAAGATGAAATTATTTCTCCCAGGTTAATTTTAACTAAAGCTAATATTAAACTTTTACACTGCACTGATACTATATACCTCAAGAATCTATTCTTTGTATTCAAGGATATATTGTTATTAATATCCTTGTAAGAAGTATACCTGAATGGAAACAAAAACTTTACTGTTTTTATTATTTAACCATTGTTCTTGTCTGTTTATGGGTTGTCATTGACTGAGGGAACACAGTATTCACCAAAGGAAATGCAGGGATATTAACCAGATTGCCAATTTTCACATTTGCAAAGTTTCAAAAAAACAGGTGCTCAATGGCGTGAATAAGCACAAATAAACAAAGTCAAATTAGCCCATCTGGGCTAAGAATATTTCAAAGCACTGTAGAGTGGGCATATTATGTTTGGAAACTCCATCCTGCAGTCTGCTTAGTCCAAAATGAGATGATTAGTGCAAGGAGCACCTCAGCTTTATAGTTGCTGGACCAGAATGGGTGGAGTCACATGCCTTCATTGGATGGTTTCTCGGGACTGTGGGAGAAAGAAAAGAGGATACGGTCACCAACAGCGCCCCCTTGTATCCTGGAGTGGTAATGCTTACTTCAGATAAGCCGGTAAGGTGAGCCTCAGGCATGCATGTGTGATAGGGTTTACTGTCAATAATGATTCTTAATTCATAATCATTTTCAAAGGTCGTGGTGTGGTGCCAGTTTTCTTATTTGGGTCCTCAAATTAACATATTTAATAACTCCCGGTTAATGTGGTCCCACACCTATTACATTTGTATTTTAGTTTAAGAGGTCATTTAAAGTCCAAGACTTTAGAGTCCTGGTGCTTCCTGTCTTGTTATATGGTTGCGAGACATGGATGCTATCCAGTGACCTGAGATGAAGTCTAGACTCCATTGGTACTGTGTCTCTCTGGAAAATCCTTGGGTACCGTTAATTTGACTTTGTGTGGAATGAGCGGTTACTCATGGAGTGCCGAATGAGGCACTTTACCTGCATTGTGAGGGAGCGTCAGTTTCGGCACTACAGCCATGTGCCATGTTTCCCAGAGAGTGATCCAGCTCGTAAGATCCTCATTGTTGGGGACCTAAGTGGCTGGACCAGACCAAGGGGTTGCCCACATAACACCTGGCTGTGACAGATAGAGGGTGTGGACGAAAAAGGCACACTGAAAAGCAGACAGATAATAGTTTCTAAATTCTCCTGTTTATTAATTTGGAGTCACAGTAAGTAGAGATTCAAAAGAGTATAACTTATTGCCGCAAAGCTCAATTGAACCCTGATCAGAAGCCAGGAGGGGTTTTTTATACTTCAGCATCTCATGATTAATAAGACAGAAAGAACATCCTTATCAAAACAGTAAAGTTAAACAATATGTCTGTTGAGCTAAGCATTATCTGTGTTCTCAAAGCTAAGCACAGGAGAGACGCCTTTGCATAAACTACATGTACAGTTCTGCAGCCTTGTGACCTTGTCCCTGAAACATTCACTCTGAGAAAGGGAAAAACAAGAAACAGCTTACATTTTATTCATCTGGACACTATTTCTCCTGAACCCTGGAATAACATATTTTTGTTAGTTCATAAGCCAAAGCGTCTCTCACTGGCAAGTTACAAAATAGTTATAGTAAAAATTCTAATTTACTAAACACAAAGAAATACATGGTGCTGAGGAGAACATTCTTCTTCTACAAGGGTCATTTCTGGAGGGTGGGACTGGACCGCGTGTCTGCCTGGGGGATTGCCAACTGGGATCCTGAGTTGTTTCATTGTGTAGTGGGTGCAGCAATGCACTGTACCAGTGCATGCTCCCCAACTTGACTTGACTTGTAATTTAAAATTAGCTGTGGAAGTCTAGGTGAATACAGTAGTGGGGCCTGTGATGGACTGGTGCAGATTTGCAAATATTGTTCTACTTCTATTATACTTATCAGTTTTTCTCATTTAGCTAGTACATTTTGATTTATTTGCAGTGGATTTCTTATACTTCTCATTTTAAATAAATAATGCAGAATTTATTTTGTTGAAAACACCTTTGGGCCTCCAGTTTAGAAACTTTGGATTAGATACAGTGATAGCCACAAAAATTTGCTAATCTTATAAACAGCATTCACTGACTGTTCATTAACTTAGAGGAGCAATTCTACTAATCAAGAAGTTAAAAGAAGTAAAGAGCCCAAGTGGACCATTCAATCAAGGTAGAACATGGATAAAAATAGAAAACATATACTAGGAAAACTTAATGGTGCAAATAGACTTGGCACCATGCCTTTGAAAAGTGTGAAAAGTCCCAGTTCCTGGGATTGTGACACTGAGCACCCTTTGGCACAAGCACCATCCTCCACTGGGTAAGTAGTCCTTCATAGAGGCTGCTCACTAGTTTTACAACTTTATTAAAAGAAGCCATTACTCTGACCATAAAGTACAATGTAAACCATAGTCTTCAAATGTTAATCAACTGAATTTCATATTAAAAAACCTCAGTGTGTCGGTCAATTTTCATGAATACAGCACCTTTCACGCACTGGGGTAATGCAGGAATGAGAATGCTGTGTTGTATTATGTTACCGTTCACAGTGATCACTACCAGAATGTGTTTTGTAACAGCAGTCCAGTAGTATTATACTATAATAATATTTGATTTTCTCACAACGGTTAGATTAGTCAGTATGAGGATCCACTCATCCATCTAGTTTCAGTAATTATTTCATTTAGAAGGCATTCACAGTTAGCTACACATGCTAGCCCCAGAGAGAAAGAATGGCTGTACACAACATAATGGAAATTATTAAACCAGTGAGCATTTCTGTTATATCCTGTGCAACAGAAATCCCATTCTTTTATGCAGTTAATTCACAAATAAGTGGGCCTTTAAGAAGTCAGTTAGAATGGAACTGTGTTGACATGGAAGTTTACATTTTTAAGTGTGATTGCTTTGTACTATCACTCACTGTGTTTTGTAAATGATTCCTAAATTATTCAACATTGTTTTATTTTCATTAAAATATAAACTCATTTCACTGTTTTAAATAAAGATGCTGATGATGTAAAGCAGTAAAGTTTTTATTAAATTCCAGGTGGGTTATACTTAGCTCATTTAAAGAACAGAACAGTTCTAAATCAAAATAAAAATGAAACAACACATCTGAAGGTAAAACAAAAATAAAAGTGGAATTCCAGCCAAACAAATGAAATATGATAGAACACCACAGCAAATGCTTTGTGCAAGAATAGCAGTGACAGTTAATTTAACAAGAGAAGAACTACAGTAGATGTATTCCAGGCAGCACAGGCTACTGTATAACTGATGGGGTCTGCCAAAAAAAGTTTTATAAAAAAAGCTACATCAAGAATTTTGTAATGTTTTGTCTTAGATTTTTCCTCAAAGAATGTTATGATTTTAGTCACTACATTATAACTAAAACGAAGGTTTTAATATTTTCATAAGCCATAGCACAAACAAAATTTGATGTCTGCCAGGAGCACCATCTATAAGAGATGTACCTTTGAAAAAACTAGGAGTAATGAAGTTTTAATGCAGTTTTGCTATATATAAACATGTTCAGGTAATACTTCTCAGGCTTTCAGTTTGAAGTTCCTCTCTTGTAAAAGCACTAGAGGACACTTGTACAGACAGAAAAAGGACGCACTGCTGTGTCTGAAGATGAAAGCCACTTTTGTTCCCTTGGAAAGTATAACAAGACATCCAAAATTTATACATATTTCCTTTTCTTAACAAAAGCTTATTTTAGCAATCTGCCAAACAAAGCTCAGTGATTTAGTTGACGAGTGTCTTTTTGTACGTTTATATTTTCAATCTTGTATTTTTCCCCCCACTGTCTCTCTCTACAATAACATGCTTCAGCTTCAGTGAGTCTGTCACAGCGACTGAAAGTACAACTGCTGTTCTGATGATCTATTATCTAAATTAAAACCTCTGCAGTGGCGTCGACTGTGGAGGACAATGAAGAGATGAAATCAAAAGATCATGCTGGTTGATTGCGGATTCCACATTGGCATGATATGTAGAAGTGTGGATGTGATTGTCCACTACCATATCAGCTAGCTTTGGTCCCTGACTTGCATCTGTAGTTATTGAGAAAGGCTCCTTCCTAATACTCTTTAAGAGAAGAATCAGAAACAGAACTGTATATGTGGAGCAATGATAATAATTTTCACATTTCACATAGCACTGCTCACTAACTTTGTTTGAACCTTAAAAGAACAAAAAGAAATAAGCTACTAAGGTGTTACATAATAACCTCCAACTGTACTTCGGAATTATTATGGTTTCAATATGAGCATTACCAGATTCCTTTACAGTGATAGAGGGGATTAACATTGGTGCCATCTCTCCACAGGGACATGCCGTGACTCTACAAGCTCTATGGAATTCGTAAAATGACATAGCACCACAAAGAGAACACAAAAGTGAAAAAAAAAAACAATGCAGTAGACAGGACTAGGATTATATTATGTTAAGTAATAATAATAATAATAATTCATTATATTTATAAGTACATTTGGGTTTATTAATTCACTATCTATGTCTAATCTGTCTAATTTCAGGATCAAAGGCAATTATTTAGCAGAAATGTGTCAAGAAACACTGCTGGGGCTTCTTTATACCAACAGCAATACATCTGCATAATGCCTCACTGTGACTGTGACAACCAAGTCAGAACTTTTCCTTCTTTTGAATTTCCTTCCTTTACAGTCAGACCGATGTGTGTGTGTTTATTTATTTGTCTACTTATGCAGTAATCTCCCTACTTATGTATGTATTTATTTAAAGACATTCTTAAGATTCTCACAGGGAACTCTAGTCTCCATTCTCTGTATTACAACCTTCCTGAATAAGGAGCCGCAGTTACCTTGAAATCTTGCATATTGTAATCTGTTAAGTTAGCTAATAAAAGGTGTCACTTTCCTTGAATTCTCACTACATTCATCATGGCAAACGCAGGTACAACACCCTACTATTAAAGAGATTCTGTGAAAAGCTTGGGAAAAATAAAGTTCTATCTATCTATATCTATCTATATCTATCTATCTATCTAGACCCAGAATATTACTTGGATTTAAATTAAGAACACTTACACCAGAGAGAGGGCTATTGACACTTATTTCTCTAGCAAATGTGATCCCATTGTATAAAAAGTGTGATTGGGTTTGATTCAAGCTGTAGCACTGCCACATACATTTAATAGGTGTATATTATACACACAGTATGTGCCATGTATTGTACATTGTTTTTCGTTTGTTTGCTGGTTGTCACTGTTTGGGCTTCTACACATTTAAACACGGGTCGAGGAGCTTTTCTCATGATAGAACTGTGAGCCACAAAGCAGTGATTGATGGCATCACCCTTCATGTTAGTGGGTGGGATTTCAAAGGGTCCACTGGGAATTATTCACTGCACTTTTGTTTTGGAACACTATTATTTGAATAATAAAGCATTTTGCACTAATCTAAAACTTTCTCTTGTTGTTATGTGTCCTTATTACCAGATTATCATTATTAATATTAATGACCCGGGTTCAAGCTGTTGGCAACCCAGGCATCATAGTTTCGTGATCAAAGAGTTTAAAATTAAGAACAGAATTTAAAATAAATTAATCAACAAGAACATAGGGAAACAGTTGGATGCTTGTTAAGGGCAGAGGCACACATATTAGAAAATTTTGTTTTTTAATGCAAAGAATCTCAGGCATGTGGAATAAATTGAGCAAATAATGTGGTAGACTGTAGTTCTTTTGGGACATTCAAATCTTGAGTTGAGGTCATTTTGGACAATCTAGGTGAACAGGATCGATGAAGCTTAGTGGTCTGAATGGCCTGTTATAATGTTTAGGTGGAGACTTCATCTTCACGCTTTATTTAGAAAATCAAACACAGATATAACCAGAAGGTACAATTGGAATTGCATCCTATAATATTGCACTAGGTTAGGGTTACTACTGGAAACATTTTTCAGTTTTTAGTTCAGGAATGTCCATGCTGCTTAGCTAATTTTTAATTTCATTAAAGTATAACCTGAAAGTATTACCAAGAAAGAGATATACAATTGTAAAGAAAAAACTAGAAAACAAGGTTAGAGACCTAATGTTTTGGTGAAATCTAATGAAGGTGATACTACTGAAGTGTTGTGTGTCTAACCTTTTTAATTTTTCAGTGTCAGAATAACCGTTATGTATTTTTCCTTTTCTTGTTGCACATTTTAGTCTTTTACTAACTCCATCAGATAAAACTCTGATGTGTTACCAGTATCCTTTACAGTAATTTGAATCTCTAGGACTGATACAGACAACCTGTCTACAGACCCACATTGTATTAAAAAACTCATCAGAAACTTCAAAACACTTTGTTGGACAATTAGATATTGACTAGACGTTGTTCTCCTCTCTTGCTTAATGAATCTTAGCCTGAAGCGGTCTATTAATTTTTTACATCTAAGATGTCAACTAACTCCGCCCCTTCTGGTTTACCATTCATTAAAGCCCTGGCTTCCCGAAAGAAGACGTCATTTGGCAAGAGCAACCCAGAGCTCTGAAGCTCCTGAGCAAACCCTGAATTGCGGCTATAAGACAAGTTTCTTTTTGACAACCTTTTGTAGCTCGAACACAAGGGTGAAGATGTAAGGGTGTATCTTTTTTTTTTTTTTTGTTGAAATATTAAACAAAAGGACCCAGTTGGAGCCACATATTTTCTTCTGGTACTCTGTCATTTCTGCACCTGGCAACACTATCAACAATTGGTATACTCAGTGATGAGAGGAAAAAACTTAAATCCATAACAATAAAGGAATTAAAGACGAAAGGGACAGCAAACATGGGCTGGCATCCCAGCTGAGATGGTTCAAGGTTCCTTACCTGGGTGGGAGGCCAAGCCAGTAAACAAACAAGAGGAAAGGAAGGGCATTCCCAGCTGCAACCAGGAGACTGGCAGAAGGTGTCAACACCACAACATATATACTGACATCTCAGAGGGGCTCAGTTTAAGATTTTTACCCAGCTGGGAGGCCAGTACACTGGAAGCCCATTTGGACTATTTGCTCCTCCGAAACTCTAGATGGCAGCATCCCTAGACTATGATACCCATATGGACACCTTCAGGGCATGTTGGGAAGTGTAGTCCCATGGGTCAGCCCTGTTGTTTTATGTAGGTGCCACCAGAGGATGCTGCGGGGATTCATAATCCTTACATTGTGGGGTTTCCACCTGACCTGGACGTGCTTCCTATGGCACCACAGAGGAAGCACCTATGAGCAGAGGCCTGGCACCTGAAGTACTACCAGGTCTTGCATAAGAGGAGCAGCTCTGCTACACTTGAGTTGAGTTGGAGTTGGGAGTGGACCTGGACAACACTTGCCTGAGAGGAGTAGAGGAGAAAGGGAGAAAAATAATATTACTGTACTGTGCTTACTATGCTTGAAAGAGAAAACCCCATTAAAGGAACTGTGTTAAATAAAAGTTTGTGTTTTGAACCCAAGATTTTGTCTGTGCAATTGTGTCATGGGTTTGGGGCTCTGTGGTGCCTCCCCTAGTAGCTACAAAGAGTAATTAGTCAGGCAGGAACCACATGAAAAACTGTAACCTGTTATATGATAAAAAATTACCTTGAATGAAGTTGTCTCATCCCGTATTCTGTATCAAAGCTTCTAAGACTAAGCTCTTTAATTTAGTTTAAAAACTGTATCTTCTAAAACAATTAAGCAGACTGGAAAACAGCATAATGTTTAAGGCTTTTGTGCAGTCTGAAAAATATTAATGTGTTTCATACACCTTATTGTTATTCATAAACGATTTCTGTAACATTCATTGAAAGTACTTTTTTTTTTACTTGTCTGTAGGAATGTAGGAATTAAATGATGTAAATAAAATGAAACTTTGCAACCTATGCTCACTAGATAAAAAATATCAGGTAGAAAAATAAAAAAAATAATGGAATGATGGGGATGTACAGAAAAATTAGCTAAGGGAGTATGATGGGAACATGCTAAAATAGTCAACTGGAAAGTTATTAAAAAAGAAAAGTGAAAAACTGATTACATCAATAATTGAAAGAAATAAAAGAGTTCAAGTGATGTTATATAAAATAAGCAGTTTTCTATTCAAAAACAGACCATACTGTAAGTACTAAGTACAACAGATCAGATACCTAATGGCCTTTTGAACATTACATTCTGCACCATATTACTCTCTAAATAGTTCTACGTATTACAAATTCTTTTGTAAAGAAAGGGATTTTCTAGCATGTTTGTAGAATTTCCGCTTAACCATTTTCAAGATTTGTCCATGGGGATTTTTTCTTTAAATTACATTGAAAATAACTGTTGCTGCACTTCAATGGCCAGATGTTGTATTTTCTCTATTTTATTACAGGCAGAGGTCACTCTAGCCTAAACAGATTTCTAAGCCTGGAAATGTATGGAATTGGTTTGGAAGGTCACTGGTTCATTACCTTGTGGTTTGTAAATATTTATTATTTGTAAAGACTACCTAAAATGTATTTTTCATGTTATAGAAAGTAAAAGCAAAGAACTGCTCACTTTTCACGAGACATTTGAGTTCAGTAAGACTGATTAAGTAAAATTTTAAGCAGTACAATGCAGATGATAATAAGGTCAGATAGATAGATAGATAGATAGATAGATAGATAGATAGATAGATAGATAGATAGATAGATAGATAGATAGATAGATAGATATATGAAATGATCATGGTAGTGCTTCAAGAATTTTGGAAGGGTTAGTGAAAGAAGGCTACTTTAGTTAATCATGGTACACGGGTATTAAAGGAGATGAATACTTACGTGATCAATTATTATTTTTTATACATTATTGGTAATTAATTTAGACCATTTTGCAGAGATGTCAGTGACTTGTATATTTTCTTGTCTCCATCCTCTAACTTGCTCCTTTCAATAAAATCTTCGTGGAGTTGCTTGCTGTATTTGTTTGTCTTCATTGTGTAGGTAAGGCTGACTTATCACAATTTGGGCCTTCCAGATGCAGAAGTACATTTATGCTATAATCAGTTGACACCCCAGACCATTTAACTAATTCTGTGCCTCCTAAAACCAAATGCTTGCAACAGTGATGACTGGGGTGTGTTGTATTAAAGGAGGTGAAAACTTATGTGATTGATTATTTTGTGTTTTATAATTATAATTAATTTACACATCTTTGCAGAGATCTGTTTTCACTTTGATGTTAATGAGTCCTTTCCTGTTGATCAGTGTCAAAAAACAAATTGTGAGTCAGTTGAATAGCAGTAAAATGTGAAATTTTTCATGAGGATGAATATTTTTATAGTCACCATAGCTTTGACAAATTGGAGAGAAGCTGATGGCATTTATGATTTCTACTGCATGTATGCTAAATTCATGTGCCCATTCAGAAACAACATTTTGCTTGCAATGGATAATTAACAAGAATCTGTATTTTCCTCTCCTATTTTACTTGCAAGGCACTCATCAGAAAACAGGACTTGTCGTCCCTATCTGGAAAGGGAATGGTGATCGCCTGGGGCCTCATGCATAAACAGTGCATACGTACACAAATGTTGCGTACGAACATTTCCACACTCAAATCACGATGTATAAAACCTAAATTTGGCGTAAAGCGACGCACATTTTCACGGTAGCTCCAACCTGGCAAATGCAAGTTCTCTGCTCAGTTTTGTAAACTGGCAGCACCCATCGTCAAAGCAGTGCACCTCACTGCACCTTCTTCTTTTTCTTTCAGCTGCTCCTGCTAGGGGTTGCCACAGCGGATCATCTTTTTCCATATTACTCTCACTGCACCACTCAGAGTATTTATATCACTGTATCTGAGTGTTGAATCACAGCTGTACAGCAGCTGATTGGAAAGAGATTATCGGTATACAGCATCAAGCACACTCTGCCTCAGTCATGCCGTCTATTGAACTGCTCTCATACAGCAAACGTTTCAGAGCCATTCCTCGCGGTTCAGAAACAGTTTCATCCCAAGAACTATAAACACACTCAATCAGTCCATCAAGTGCTCCTTGTAGAACTGTTTGTACTTACTGTATAAGTACAATTACCTCACTGTAAATTTGCGATACAGTTATAATATTGCACAACCTGAGCCACTTTATAAAGTGTGTATTTACATATGATAATGATATCATTTTTAAGATGAAATGCAGAAAAATACAGTATGTTCATTATACTACAGTAATCCCTCACCTATCGCGGGGGTTACGTTCCAGAGCCCCCCGCGATAGGTGAAAATCCGCGAAGTAGCGACCTATATTTAAGGCTTTATAAACCCTTCCCACACTCTTATAAACCTTTCTCACTCTCTTGTTAACCTTTCCCACGCTCTTATAAACACTTCCTATGCTCTTAAACACTTTCTACATTCTTAAACACCTCAGACCAACACTGCACACTGCACGCAGCAATCAGACGTCAATGTGTCTGCACTCGCTTTGTGAAGGGGGGCAGCTGAACTCACGCTGAGCAGAAATGGACTTTGTGCTGCTTCTGCCAAAATGCCTGCTTGTCGCTCTGCGCGTTCGGAAGGAGGAGTGTGTGTGTGTGTGTGTGTGTGTGTGTGGGTGTGTGAGAGCTGAACGCACCTTCGCTCAAACCCCCCCTCCCCGGAAGCGCAGTACGCTCCTGCCACTTCGCATTGTCAAGGGGGTGGGGAGCTGAATGAACGCTAAGGAGAAGTGGACTTTGTGCTGGCTTTGTGCTGCTTGTCGCTCTGCCTTTCAATAATTTAAAAGCCTGTACATCACCAATTTTCCTGTCTCACTGTCTTGTCTTGCGTGAAGTTAAAATGTTTTATAATAGTGAGATGTTACTCATATCCTTAGCCCGACATCCACATATCATATGTGTTAACAAAGTGTGTTTTATAAGTTTACATGTGTTTAAAGCATGTGGGATGGGTATTTTTAAGGCTTAAACTATAAAAATGTTTATTTATATGGTCTTTCTATATCGCGGATTTTCTCCTGTTGCTGATGGGTCTGGAACATAACTTCTGCGATAGGCGGGCAATCACTTGTATTTAAAAACCCGCGAAGTGGTGAATCCGCGAAAAGTGAACCGCGAAGTAGCGAGGGATTACTGTATACAGATAAAACTTTAGCTTAATTTAAATAATCTATATTGTTAATAAATAAACATGTGATGACACGGTGTCGCATCGCTAGCAAGGAGCTGGTGCTCCGTTCACGGATTGTTCCTGCCTCGCGCTGTATTCTTGCTGGGATTGGGAATAATTTAACATGTACTATGAAGATATTTCAATGTTCCTTAAAAGTTTTGAAGAATCAGTGTTCTAAGCTTACAGATGGCTTAACGTCTATTACAGAGCTGATTGTGTGGTGATAGGGTATTTCGAGAAAGAAAAGTAAGGACAGGAATTGGGGGTTAGTACGTTTGAAAGAGACAGTACTACTGCAATAAATTATTTCATCGAAGGTCGCGCACGGCATCATGAAAATGATATCAAGTATACATCTCCGTATTTTAATTATTCAGAGAGCTATAATAACACAAATGTAATGGATTCTGTGTCCTGTCGGAGGAAGAAAAAGCTGGTTTAAGAAGCACGTAGTGATTCACACACATAGAAGACATAGAAGATCAAATACAAAACAAAGCATTTAATGTGCTACTTTAGTTACGATGGGATTTGCAGAAACTAGTAAATTAAATGATTTTAAGATTAAGTTTATGATGTTCTACTTTAATGATAAAATAAACTACGTAATTAAAGTGGAAATTTCGAGATTAAACTTGACATTTCGTGCTTTTTTCCTACTGTGTGCCTATTTTTTTTTTCTCTGTAACCTAATAAGCTTTCATATGACACTCACATGGTGAGCTACTACTCGCCTCTTCATGGTGACTTTGATATCTGACTTCTTTTTTATTTTGGGCACTGTGCGACTTTATGAACTTGAGCTTTTGAGTTTCTCCAACACTCTATGTCACTCAATCAACTTCCTTTTGTTGTTTATACCACTGTTTGAACCAACAAATAGTACGTTTTTCTTTGCCTCCACTTGGTATTCGCTGAAATTCTTCTATTTTCCCTTGTGCTTTTGCCATTGCCTTTTCACAGAATGCTGAGCTTAAAGGCTGTTTATATTGAGTTGCATATTCAAAGATGCGTAATTCTGGGAGGAGTTGGGGCGGGACAGCAGGCGCGTGCACGTGCGTTACTTTTCACGCTGACAGGGATTTATGTAGTAGAAGAACATGGAAGTTGGCGTTCACACAAATTTATGCATCTGGATTTTTTTGTGCGTACGAACATTTTCACTTTTGTGCTTATGCCATGTAATAGTGTGAGTTCCATGCACGGCGTTATACCTGAGACCCCTGGATTGCAGCAACTACAGGGGGATAACACTCAATAGGATCCATGATCACTTGCTCACCTACCAGCGACTGGAAATCTGGTTTTACACCTAAGAAGTCTACCATCGACCGCATCCTGGCACTGTGGGTTCTCATGCAGCGCAAAGAGTTTCTTTGTAGCCTTTGTTGATTTTCTTAAAGCGTTCGACTCAGTTGATCGAGCTGCCCTGTGGGACATCCTGAGGGTTTGCAGGATCCCCTCGAGGTTGCTGGATATCATGGCCGGCCTATACACTGGTAGTGTCAGTGCTATGCAGAGTGGAGGAAGAACTTCTGTGCTTTTCCCAGTTGATTCTGGGGTTTTTCAGGGGTGTGCTCTTGCTCCTACTCTGTTCAGTGCTTGTATGGACTGGGTGTTGGACAAGGTCGTGGGGTCCAGCAGTTGTGGGGCATCTGTTGATGTAGAAAGATTCATGGATCTTGACTTTGCTGACGATGCTGTGATCTTCGCTGAGTCAATGGAGGCTCTGATCGGGGCACTCTAGAGACTGAGCGAGGAGTTTGAAAGGTTTTCTTACCTTGGCAGTGACATTCATGTCTCTGGTGACTCTTCCTATGAAGTCAGTAGACAGATTGGGAGAACATGGGGGGTCATGAGGTCGCTGGAAAGGGGTGTGTGGCACTCCCGATATCTAGGCAAAAGGACAAAGGTCCAAGTCTTTAGAGTCCTGGTGCTTCCTGTCTTGCTATATGGTTGCGAGACAATGACACTATCCAGTGACCTGAGACAAAGACTGGACTCCTTTGGTACTGTGTCTCTCTGGAAAATCCTTGGGTACCGTTGGTTTGACTTTGTGTCGAATGAGCGGTTGCTCATGGAGTCCCGAATGAGGCACATTACCTGCATTGTGAGGGAACGTCAGTTACAGCACTACAGCCATGTGGCGCATTTCCCCGAGGGTGATCCAGATCGTAAGATCCTCATTGTTGGGGACCCCAGTGGCTGGACCAGGTCAAGGGGTCGCCCATGTAACACCTGGCTGAAGCATATAGAGGATCATTTCCGGAGGGTGGGACTGGACCGCATGTCTGTTTGGGGGGTTGCTAACTGGGATCCTGAGTTGTTTCAACATGTAGTGGGTGTGGCAAAATACCTGTGCATGCTTCCCAACTTGACTTGACTTGACATCAGAAATCTCAAAAAGGAAAATGTATTAGAGATAATGGAGATGCTGTTTTCTTCCCACATTGACTTGAATGTGCACGAAACCTTCCTGTTTTTCTTTTTCTACTTATGAAGTAGTAGCTGTGTAAGCATGTGCTGTAAAAAGCCCTGGGTCAAAGAAACTATTGAAATCGTCAGAAAAAAAAACTGAAATGTAAAGATGTCAGGTAATTGAAAGGAACTACTCTGGGCATCTCTCTTGTAGGAGGTTTTATTTTGCTAATGTGCACGCATCACTTGTGCACTAGTGCTTGGAGGAAAAGTAAAAGGGATACAGTTTTGCCGATGTTAGTGGCTAAGCGACTTTGTCTTTCTTCTGAGGTTTTGTTTTGCTGACATGCTCACATCACTTGTGTTATTAGCGGCTAAGCGAGTTTCCCCTTGCCCGTACCCCGACTCCATCTCTCACTTCCGGGCTGGACAGACACACACACTTCCAGGTGTAGATGAGAACTACTGTGGATCCTTATCTCCAGCACACAGTGTATTTTTTGTCATTTATTGTCAAATGTCTATCAGGAATGTAACACAATCTGGAGATTTTTAATCCAATACTGAGAATCATTACAAATGATGAAAGGTCCAGGTTTTGAAATTACTAAATTTCTAGTGACACCCTACTCTAGTATATTGAAATATATCAGAATGTTAGAGTGCATTGAAATAATATATTTCAAGCATTGAAAAGCAGAGCAAAGGTTCTGTGCATTTCTATGATTATCAATGGATGTACTGCATTGTTGCGTTATATTGGCATTAGTCTACCTGCCATGTATCTGCAGTTAACATGTTTAATTCCAATTTTCACCAAATTTTGTGTCTATTTGATATAAGCAGGTATTACTAATCAAAATTAAATAAATTTGTAACTCATGACCAGTTTTATTATGTGTTCAATCATTAAACTATGTAAGAATTGTTTTATTGAAAAACAGTGCAATAATCCATTTATTTCACATACAGTAGCAGAAAATGACAGGCAACTAATGCTGAGCTAAATGGGGTTGAAAAGTGAAATGAATACATAAATGCATGACATGTGCAAAATGGACTTTCATTAAAAATGTATGCTGCTATTATATTTCATCTGTGTTCTGTTATATTACAATGCATTATCTACAGTTTTTGGATTCAAGATAAGTTGCATTTAGTGGTTAATAGTTTTTTGACCTCAACATGCATATATGGAGATAAAAAATACTTGCTTTTTTCAGTCAAGATATTACAGTTTACCTATGGTGCATTTTTTATTACTAAATAAAGTTTCCCTTAAGATATTTCAGCATATGGTTACATCAACAAAATTTATATGACTGCTATACCTTATCAAAATATTTTCTTCTTTGAATATGAAGAACACTGAAAGAAATGAGCCACTACTATGTTCATTTAACATTTCAGGAATATATTTAAAGGGGAAACCATTTGCTCAAATTAGCTCAGTTTCATTAAGTGTGGTTTAAATACTTGGAAATACCCAATCAATTTAAAAACTCCAGTAATTTCCAGGTATATTTTATCAATTTCTAAGGAATTAAATCACTTTTCATCATAACATTGAACATGAAGCTTTGGAGAATCCCCTCCATAAATAACCAAAAACTGTAATATTATTTTTAACTTAGTGAGTATCATTGTGATTACCAGTCCAAAACAGAAGGGAAGAGTTTTCATTATACTTTACTCTAATATTGATGAAATGCTTATCCAACTAGAAGGTAGTTAAAATGAAATGTTTGAACTTGTCAAATAAGTGGGCTCACTGGGACAATTGTAACTGTACCCCAAGGGAATTGGAAAGATGGCTGCACCGTGTACAGTAATTCCTTCCGTTCCCCATTTCCTGAAAAAATGAAATCCCACATGAATAAACCTGCTATTATGTCCACTTAGGTCTGACTCCATCCCATCTTCTGCATCCAAAATGAAGAAAGGTGTCAGCAGGAAGTCAATGTCATTAGACAAGGGGCGGCAGTGAATGGCACAGCTCCAAGAGAGTGGCAAATGTTATTGAGACGAGGCTGTTCCACTACCACACGTTCTACTTAATTCAATTGAATAGAGATTGTCTCAACTAGAAGTTTATGACATAATATTGGCCCAGACGTTCTAGGCCCTAACACTGTTTTATGTTCTTTTCCGGTCCATTTTTCAATCTACAAGCAATCTTGACAGTTTTCTATGGTTATTAGGTCACTTTAAAGATTGGGCTTTACATAATTTTGATTACAATTTGCTTAAAAATGTGTTTTGTGCAGTTAAAAAAAAGATGCAGTACAACCTTGGCCTAGATGTCAACATGTTGGGAATCCTTGAACTAGAAATAGACAAAGCACTTCTTTATATGTTACACTGCACCTAATGCAGTCTGATCTAATACGGGTCAATATAGTGATTGAAATGCGTCTGGTATCTTCTTAGCTGGATGCTCACAAGGATTTCCGTGTACAAGACATAAAAGTATGTGACATAAAGATTGGCCCAGAACTTGGCAGTTGAGTGTCAATATTTGTTCTCTTATTTTTGCAAGGTCATGGAGGTTTTAACCATTCCAACAGCACATTTTTATTGTATATAGCACCACACATGGAAAACCCAGCTACTTTTGAAAAAAAAAACAGTTTAAAAAATGAATTGTGCATTTAATTGTTTTGATTAAGACTTAAATTAATTAGTTTGAACTCATAAAGAGAAGTGAAGAAACATGTTTCTTAATTGTTTTATTTCTTCTTCTTCTGCTTTATTTAAAATATACTTCTGCAATGATGGACAATAAATTCTTACTTTGGCTTGGGCATTGTAACTTGGTATCTAATTAAAACAAAAAGCAGGACCCATCATCTTAGGATCTATCACTCTTGTGTGTTCTATGTATCTTTTTGTGACTCTTGGAGGCTCCATGTTATGTCACCATGGCCAGTTTATAGACAGTTCGTGTAGTATTCCTTCCTGCAGTGCTGCTATTATAAAATACTGTATAAGCTGTTTGTGCTGCAGGTCTGGGTTGTTTGCTGTTTCTCTTTCTTGTTGGTTGTGATGTGCAACATATGAAAATTCTTCACCTCATTATGACCACTATGGTCCATGAAGCTGCCAATTCTCTTAAAAGCTGTCAGACATCAAACAAACATTATTTTATGAATAAGATATTGTGAAGATATTGTACACGTGTGCTTTGGAAAGGGTGTATGATACAGAGACATTGACACTTGCTTACCAGCTGTAGTCCACATGCCTGTCTGTCTATCCAAGATGGGCCTGAAAGTTGATAGGCTCAAACATTTCTGTGTGACATTAGAACGCCACTTTTTGACTTATCTGAGAAAGTATAGTAAAGTAGATGGTATCTAACAAGACAAAAACCAAAAATGCCTTCTGACGTTAGCTAATCATTAAGTGATAAGGTGTCTATGATTTGTTTGTAATATACTACACAAAAGTCTGAAGTGCATGACAGAGCAGCAAAATCCACCTTGATCGGAGTATACATGCCTATTTATCCTTCTGGTTGCTTAGTCCCTGCCATTCCAAAAGATGGCACATCTCAAACATTTTTAGTAATAAAATGCATTGCCCTTGTCATTTCAACAGATGAAGCATAATTAACATTGACACTGGTTTTACAAATCCTAAACCAAATGGCATATAACAGAGATATACCCATCGTGTGGTGCACTGCAAATGTTAACACTGAGGTACTACAGCTAGTACAAGGATAAGTGTCCCTGCATCATTATGTCTGTCCAGTTGATGTGTCTCTGACATTCCAATAAATGGTGCTTCACAAACATTTATAGTAATAAAATACATTGTGTTTGTCATCCCAACAGATGACACATCACAAACATTAACACTGCTTTTATGAATCACATATGAAATGACATATAACACAGACATATGCATTACAATTTTCATTCCAACAGATGATGCATCACAGACATTTGTACAAATGCATTTTATTGCTACACATGTTTGTGATGCACTGTCTGTTAGAATAACAAATGTAAGGCATTTTATTAGTTCATGTATTACAAAATATATTTGAATAGATGGTGCACTGCAAATGTTAACACTGAGGTCTACGTGGATTACTTAGATTCCAGCCCATCTTAGACAGGTAGCACAGCTAGTGAGTCAAACTAGTAATCCATCAATATTCATCGTCTTCATGGTCATCATTCCTTCCATTTTGCCTTTTTTGGGGAATAGGGTTAGGGGTAGGTAGGTAGGGTTAGGGTTGTTGTGCTACCAAAGTTACACAATTCTTGGCAATTCTTCTTCCTCCAGCTTTTCCTTCTAGGTGCTTCAAGACCAGCCAAGGTCTACCCCCTTAGCTTTTTCCCAGTGGGCCTGTCACACGTCTCGTGAAAGATGCCATTGAGGCACCCTACGTACACACCTAAACAACCCAGTTGATCGTTTTCAGCCAACTATGAAATTGCTACGATGAAACATAGTTAGTATCTCTACAAAATGTAATTTTACATTTGTTTTGTTTTGGAGGGTACATAAACTGCATGCTAAAATTCATTGCTGCTCTACTGTTACATCTAGGGCGGCACGGTGGCGCAGTGGGTAGCGCTGCTGCCTCGCAGTTGGGAGATCTGGGGGCCTGGGTTCGCTTCCCGGGTCCTCCCTGCGTGGAGTTTGCATGTTCTCCCCGTGTCTGCGTGGGTTTCCTCCGGGCGCTCCGGTTTCCTCCCACAGTCCAAAGACATGCAGGTTAGGTGGATTGGCGATTCTAAATTGGCCCTAGTGTGTGCTTGGTGTGTGGGTGTGTTTGTGTGTGTCCTGCGGTGGGTTGGCACCCTGCCCAGGATTGATTCCCTGCCTTGTGCCCTGTGTTGGCTGGGATTGGCTCCAGCAGACCCCCGTGACCCTGTGTTCGGATTCAGCGGGTTGGAAAATGGATGGATGGATGGATGTTACATCTACTTTAAGTCTGTGAAATCTTTGTTAGAGCACTTCTAATAATGAAAGCACTTAAAAACATTGGTGAAGTTTGATCTATTTAAGCTCTCTGTTATTGATAACAGGATGTGTTTGGTACTTAATTAGTTATTTATCTAGCATGCCAGGGTCACGGGGGTCTGCTGGAGCCAATCCCAGCCAACACAGGGCACAAGGCAGGGAACCCATCCTGGGCAGGGTACCAACCCACCGCAGGACACACACAAACACACCCACACACCAAGCACACACTAGGGCCAATTTAGAATCACCAATCCACCTAACCTGCATGTCTTTGGACTGTGGGAGGAAACCGGAGCGCCCGGAGGAAACCCACGCAGACACGGGGAGAACATGCAAACTCCACGCAGGGAGGACCCGGGAAGCGAACCCGGGTCTCCTAACTGCGAGGCAGCAGCGCTACCACTGCGCCACCATGCCGCCCGCCAGTTTATTCAGTAATAATTTAAGAATAATAATAATGGGTGGCAAAGATACTCTTGAGTTCTGGCATGCAAAGCAATTTATGCAAAGTAGAATTTGTAGTAAAACTCAGTAATTCACTTTACAAAACAATATGTGAAATAAAGTAAAATTTGTGCAATTCATACACAAAGAAAATAATTTTTATGCATAATTCTGCATTTTTCAGGCTGTCATTTAGCATTTAAATTAAGGTCTCTAGTAAGGAAAAAATAAATCGCCCCAAATGTGCATATTCTCAGCTAGGATAAGACAATAGGTAGGTAGTGGTGTTTTTTTTTTCTGCGGTGACTTCCTGTTGACATAGTTTCCTATGGTGTAGTCATAACAATGTGTATGATGTGGCATTTTACTGTATCATCCTTTTGAAAATGTTACTTGTTTTTTTAAACTTACTGCACTCCTTTGCTGTGATGTGAATAAGAGTGTGACTACTAGGGGGACCAGTGAGCCCCAAAACACAGACACAGTAATACCCAACACCACCTCAGGTTCAAATAATTTTTTTTTTGACAAAATACCTTCATCATACAATTACCAGCCAAATAAACCATTCATAGATCCTCCTCCAAAAGAGTGTTGCCTACTGCCTCCCGACTCTTATTCGGTTTAAGTGAGGCAGTGGGCTTCCTCTTAAACTAGACCCTGAGAACTGCTTCCCATCTCCTGACCAGGTCATCCAGAGCATTTCCAGGTTGTACAGAAACCAGGACACTCCTCCACTGGCAGCATCCTCTGGTGGTCCCCAAAGACCCCAAGAGGGACTCCAACATCCATACCACCCTGATCAGATTTAGCTCTGAGGAGCACTGCCACCTGCTGTACAGGGGAATGAGCTGCTCCCAGTGAAACCATTCACATGATCCTTCCATTATTGTTTCCTGGCTGGGTATAAATCCTTCCTTTATTTGGGCCAGGTTGCCTGTCCTTCCTTCCTGGCAGCCACAAGAGGTATATATAAAATTACATGCTTTACGTAGCTGCAGAAAAGAACACAGGTCAACACTAAAGTGTGAGTGATACACTTAAGAGCGGAATTCCTTGTTAGAAAAAAAACCTTCTAAACCCCAAAAAATTTTTTCGTTTACAGTTTTGCTTTTTGCAAATTGTAAAAATGACTGCAAAACAAATGTTAGTGTCAGTTTCGCAAGACTCACCCGTTTCACTTATCACTGCTCATGAGCATTGCTATTTAGGATTTTGATTACTGTATAGTGTGCTCATGTTTTATCACTATTCACTCAATGCACAAGTATGAATGAATATCCTTTTCTAAACTAGATAAATTAATGTCATTTTTAACATCCTGTTGTTATAATATGTGTTCGTTGATATATATCGTGTTTAAAATATTGGATGTAAGTCTAAGATTAAGAAGATCTAATGAAAATTGTAGTGCCTTGTAATCAAATATGAGTAGTGCTTCTGATAAAAACCACAGTTTATACTGTGACAAATCCATACTTGATTTCAATGCAATCAAGTATTTTTATTATTATACTTCTAAAAATATTCCTACCCAATCTTCTGTAAGGCGGAGTGCAGTAGATACCTTCTAGACAATTTATCTAAATCTAAAAATAGCACTGTTTCTCATTGTATCCTGAATATGGAGCAGACTGGCTAATTGAACAAGTGAGCAATGTGGGCAGCTCCCCTCCTGTCAAAAGGCACAGTAGGTTGTGGCTTCTGGTGTTAGTCTAATGTGTCAAGGCAGCAGAGGGACAATAGGTGACACTGATCACTGTATTTACATAACTATAACTGACCAACAGATCATTCGTGTTGTAGTTCTGGGAGAGTCATATTGAAAAGTGAACAAAAAGACTTGCTTCTTTAACACTGCAAATTTCTTTGTTAGAAAACAACTGCCTGTAGAAAGGGGCTGTCACTGAGAAGTGTCAAAAAACTTGCTTGCTCACTTTATTTTGACATACAGTAGGACTGTTTCATGTAAAATCTGCCTCAGAAGTTCACTCATTCTAAAGCATAACTGGAAGTAAATTAAATTTATTTAGAAATTTCCATGACTGTCAGTAAATATATTACACATTTATTAAGAGCAGGTTGTTCTCTTTTACAAGTGGTATTGGCATTAACACTTTATGACATGGTAGTCATTTTTTATTCCATCCGAAACAAATGCCAATGCAGAAAGAAATTAGACCACAGAAATGTTATGTACTTCAGACTTAATATAACTATTTAATTTGAAAAAGCAATTAAATAATAATAACAATGATGATAATAATAATAATAATAATTCTTTACATTTATAGTTTAATAGTTATATAACCCTGCATAGGCTAGAATAATTTGGCAAGTGAAAGATGGAAAAAGTTATTATTATTAAAATAGAGCAGTTTATTTACACCAGAATAAAAGAGAAACACAAGAACTACATTGCAGAACAGGAAAAAGATTAAACTGGTTCAGCTAATAAGTAGTAAGTCATCATGAGCTGTAAAATTCCCAGGAATACTCATATCTTCTCATTTTTTTTACCTGAATTATATGTTATATGTAGTATATTATTTATATGTCAATGTGTTTACTGCTTGCATAAACTGTTCAAACTGTGTATGATCTAGCTGTTCCAAATTTTCTACACTGGCTAGTAAAGGAGATCTCAGTCTTCCAGTGTGGACTTCTTAATATTGTAATGTCTTATTTTGTGGCATAATCATTTCTATAATGTCACTATATATGCATATTTCTTTGTACATATATTGCTATGGTAATATCAAAGAAGCCAAACTCTCAGGGACATTGACAAGTTTTAAAATAACATTCACTTCACTTTTGATCCATTTGTGAGGATCACAGGGGCAGTATGCCAAGCTGAATAGACAAGCCCACCCTGTCCTGAGTAACTGTCTTCATTTTCCACTGGGGAAATCACACATGCTCCCTTCCAAGTGAAATACAATCTTGCGAATGCATTATTGGTCTACTGTCTGGCGAGATCACCTAGGGTACATCTTAAATGCATGGTCAAAAGCATCAGTTGCTCTACAGTTAAGTCCTTCTGTATTGCCAGGGTTCCCCACCCAATATACTATAGAGTGAGCTCAGCAAGCCTATGTAAGGACCTTATTTTGTTCATATTTGTGATTTCATTTTTGTGGTTGCAGCCCAGAGCTTGTGACCCATATGTGAGGATGAGGTAATACACTATCCAAAGCTTTTTCTAAGGAGATACCTCCTTCTTTACCACAATTGTCCAGTACAAGAAATGTAACAGTGAAACAAGACCACCACTGAAACAATTTTCATGGTTAGCTCTATTCTTACTTATGAAACAACATCCTGAGGTACTGAAACTCCTTCAGTCGGGGCAAAAACAACTGGGGCAAGGATGCATTCTTTGTTTTCAGGGACGCAATATGTCCTTTTTAAAGAAAGGGCCAATAACACAGTGACTGTGTTGTGCTTGTGGGAAACAGGGGAAGGCGTTTTCCCACGAGGCCCCCATTTCTAATGAAGGAAAAAGAACTAATGGACCGCCAGGGGGCACACCGCCACCGAAATCCGACACAGACAGGCGTGGGACACAAGTTCAAGGCACACACATTTTTTATTTTCTTTGTCCCTCGTGGGAAACGCCATACCCCATTTCCCACAAGCAAAGCACAGTCAAAGCACAATACAACTCATCTTTCTCTTCTGTTTTTCCTCCCCACACCTCTGGACAAGCTTTGTCTACTCCCACCCGACTCTGGCTTCCAGAGTATTGGCTGCTGGCTTCTTTTATAAGTCACCCGGGAGTGCTCCAGGTGCTCGTTGACCCAGTTCTGGCAGCACTTCCGGGTGTGGCAGAAGTGTTGCAATTAAGGACTCGGCAGCTCTCCAGGTGCCCCCTGGTGGTGGACGGGCCCCAGCAGTGTTGAGTTTTCATGCCCCAAACCCATGGCACTGCTGCATAACAGGGGCGCTGCCCTCTAGTGCTCCGGGGGAGGTAATAGGCTCTCTCCCCCAGACCTTCCATTAAAGGGGCGTCCCAGCTGCCATACCATATACAGATGGATTATAACTCTATAGTGATACAAAAAAGCCTTGCAAGAATAATAGTTCCTGTCTTATCCCTCTCACCTCTGCCTCAGTTGTTTTTAAAACATTGGTGCACCATGAAATACACTTGCTTTTAAATAAAACCACAAAGTACAATCATAGTTATTTGTGAAGCTGAAAGTTTTCCCCTATAATGGCACAGTGAATGTTGCATTAGGATACTGTCTTTCTGTAGAAATGGATGAAGTGGCACATCTCATCCAGACCACACTCTTATATATCTTTAACCATTGTCAATTTAATGGGTGTGATTTTTTTAAAGAAAATTAAATGTGTTTCAGGATTCAAATTAGACCAAACCAACTCTTCTTTTTGGTCTGAATCACCCTATTGGTTTTTTTTTGAATATGGAGGCTAGCAAGTCTGCTTTCACCCATCAGTGATGGACACCAGAAGACACCCTGTAATCTCCTCTGTTCATTCTGGCAGACGTTTATGAAATGCCACCAGTCTGAAAAAGAATGTCTATATCCTGCTTGTGGTGTTACAGTATTCTACAATACACATGCCTAATAAGCTTAGTAAGTCATTTAAATGAATGCTTTTACATTTTCTTGACATAGTCATTGTGATTCATTATATTAGGCAACAGGCACTCTGCAAGGCGACACACAATAAACTTGGAACATAGGTTTATGTACTGTATTTATTAGACAGAAAATGGCATGTTCACAAAATGCCTTTTGTCTAAGGGTGAGACACTGGGCTCAGACACTCTGCGAAAGAAAACTGCTTTCTGCCGCTTGTATCCACGGTCAGTATCCAGAGTCTGTAACCATATTTGAAAGTAGGAATGTAGATCAAGTACTGAATCGAGAGCATTGCCTTCTGGCTCAGCCCCCTCTTCACGATGAGTGACTAGTACAACATTTGCCTAACAGCAGACGTTGCTCTGATCCACCAGTTGATCTCCTGCTGCTTTTGTCCCTCACTTGTGAACAAGATCCAGAGATATTAAACTTTTTGGAGGCTTCATTTCTTTCATTCCATCAAACTTCTTTTTATTACCCAGTTTGTGAAAAACATAAAACTAACAAAATGTTTTTTCAGCAATACTCTAGTTGTCACTTTCCTCTGACAACTCAAAATCTTCATCTGAAAGTGTTGAGTCCAAGTCTTCAATGATATACAACTCATCTCTGGCAGAGAATTTCGTTTGATGAGAGTGGTTGCCGGCATTTGATGCCATGCTGTAATGAAAATGAATGGCGATTCATTTTTAGCTCACTGTCTTTTCTGTCATCTAGTGGATAAAACTATATGATCCAATGTAGGTGATTTTTCTTGGCTGTTGTTGACTCCCACCTCAAAAGTATTAAACTCCTCCTCCTCTTGAGGCAGCACCCTACCCACTACCTGGAAAGGGCTCTCCACCCTTTTTCAGCTGAGAACCATAACTTTGGACTTGGAGATGCTGGTCCTCATCTCAGCTGCATCACACTCTTCTGCAAAATGCCCCAGTGCGTGTCTAATTCACAGCCCAATGAAGCCAACATCCGCAAAAAGTAAAGAGGCCTGAGACCACCAACTGCACCCCCTCCACTTCTTGGCTGTACCTTGAAATTCTATCTATAAAAATTATGAATAGAGTCTGTGACAAAGGGCAGCAGCCCTTGTGGAGTATCACACCCACCACAAACGAGTCTGACTAACTGCTAGCAGTGCAAATCAAACTTTAGCTCTGGTTGTACAGGGAATTGAATATCCTGCAACAGCTGGCCTGGTACCCCACAATCCTGAAGTAGCCCTTACTGGACCCCCAGAGGGGCACAGTTGTATGTGTTTTCCAGATCCAGAAAACACATATTGACAGGTTGAACATATTCCTACAAACTCTTCAGAATCCTTGAGAGGGTAAAAAGCAGGTCCAGTGTTTCAAATCCAGAATTGTTCCTCCTGGATCCAAGGCTCAAATCCTCTTCCATTTTACTATTTAATTAATTAATACAATTTCTTGGCTTCTATCTGTTAGACTGCTGACATTCCATGTTATACCCCTTAGACAATTTTAATACCTATTTGAAGTAGTTTTTGGCCTACTTTTGCAACCCACCAGCCAGCCTGACATATTCATTTAGTTTTGTGTTTCCACCTTCCATCGGGAGATTGTTGTCCCCACTAAAGAATTATCCATAGCCCTTGAGGGGCTCAATTGCCTGTTCCTGGCATCTCCCTAAGCCGGGGTCCCACTACCCCATCCAAAACTACTACAAGGTCCATGTTGCTTATCATATTACTCAACTGGCATCCATCTCCTGTTGTTTCCTTCTTCACCTATGAAAGAGTATGGCGGGGCTCCAATCACCCTCTAAGTAATGTGCACGTTGAAACAGCTAAACCATCATAATGGTTACAACTACAGACTAACAAAGTGTGTTATTTTAAACACAGAACACAAGTGTTGTTACTAAAGAGAAAACTCTGACTGAAGTGGCAGAGGTTTATAGGTTTTCTGATCCATTTGCTGATTTTTCTACTTGCTATCCACATTCTTATTCAGTTGCAACTCACTTAATGAGATGCACCAACAGTAAAGAGGAATTATTTGGGCAATCCTACGTGGGTCTCACACTTTCTTACTTTTAACTTTCTAGCGTACTTCAATTAATTTAAAGTAATATGTAAAATATATAATTCAGGGTAGTTACAGTAAGACCAGCATGACCAATATAATTATGGCATATAGGTAATCTTTCACTGCACAAAGCAGAGAAATCACTCTTAATTAAGCACGGGGTGCTGTAGAGGCACAAGTGGCTAAATATCATTAATGTAATACTGCATGGTTCAAGAAAGATCATTATTTTCTATTATCCAATCTGGGATTGGTATTATTGGGCACTAGCTAGACATATGTTTAAGGTTTGTGCCGTAGGCTAATGAACTGTGATATTTGATAGGTGAACCATGCATATTAACATTGTGCAGAATAGTACAGACTCTAAAAGGGTTTCCAATGTGGCTTCTACACTTTTTTCCATTTATTAGACTAATATTACTTTGACATTGTAATAAATTCCTTGCTGTTATTCCACAGCACATAAATTTCCATACCTAATGATGCAAATTGAATAAGAGGAAAGTGCTTTAAATCTGAGGTTTCGGTCCTACAGCTTCTGAATTTGTAAATGTATAAAGGGGAGCACATACCTAATCTATAAGAAAAATCAGACACAATAATTATTTTACCTGTATTATCACTTCATTTATAAACCCCCAGGAATGATTTTAACTCAAATTCCATTAGCACCTCTACGAAGAAGTATTTTGTATTGACCTTTCTTGGTGTTTTCCACATTAACCTTTTCTGTTCACCTTTAAAATACTTTTGCAACAGTAGGCTACTTGCCATTTTCCCAGCAGTGGGTGCTGTCAAAGAATTCTTGAAGGACAGCTTTTTAGGGGTGGGGTGGTCTAAATGCAGCTTTGATTAATAGGCTGACAAGAGTTGTTATTTTAAGGTCTTATCCATCAAGGATAAAAGCCCCTAATTGAGTGAAATGGTTAAAACTTGACACTTATAGCCACATCTGCCTGCTCTCCATACTCGCCTAGAATTCACTGGGCATATACTTGAAACTTTTAGTTTTCTTGCACTTAATGTTTCATAAAAAATGACTGAACTCCTGGAGTGCCAGTGTTTTACTTACTATATCTCAGACAGCAGCTGGATACACAGCATGCCAATAAAACACTTAACTTATGTTAACTAGTAAGAAAGTGTAGCCAAACCCAGCAGCATACACTTTAAAAAAAGGACCTGACAAAAAAATGGCAATTTTCAATTGCCATTCTCTTGGTCGTGTGTATTTTATACACATACAATCTTATACCACCTTTATTTCTTTTATTTATAAATAAAATAATTATTCTGTCACATTATCTGTAATGTTTTTTCTTTAGTGTTGAACACCAAACCAACAAACTGCAACTATTTCTGAAAAATCTGAAATAGATCAGAAAAGGCACTCTACTGCTAGAAATGTTTTTAAAGGAATAATTCAAAACTTTGAACAATAATTGGAAGATCTAAGTGTTAGGATATGGCAGGGAGGTTGTTCTCCTTCTTTATGTTCTGGTACTCACATCAACTTGCATTGGTGATGTTAACAATCACGCCCTGAATATTCTGCAGTCACTGCCAAGTATGTGCACTTGGGTGCCCTCTTATTCTAAATAGAACATCTTCAGCAAAACTTTGCCACTTCAAAGACGTGATTTGTTTAAGAGAAAAAAAAGAATGTTGTTTTGCTGGGAAGGACTTTAAATGTAATTGTGAAAATGGTGCTAAAACTAAATTTAGTGTTTGGTTGGATGTGAAGACCTTCACCAAGGACAGAAAATCTTTATTGGTTTGGAGAAACTGGGCAAAGGAAATCCAGGACATCTAACAGAGAGAAAGACAGAATAGTCTGAGAATTAGCAAAGTTTCTTATTATCAGTGAGCCTAGGTATGAGAACAACAGGGAGACTTTGATACAATAAACCGGCCTGGGCAAGCAAAGTATACAGAAATCTGGAAAGGTGTAGTACAATATCCGAAAGGAATCTGACACAAGAAAGACGTCAATGGAATAAATGGGTCTCTGCAAGCAAAGTATACAGAAATCTGGATAGATGTCATGTAAATTCTAATAAGGACCTGGTACAAGAAACATCTCTATCATTTGTTCAGGGAACAGGAAAGGGAAACAAGTGGGAGGTTCTGACTGCCTCTTACCTTCTTTGTTCCTGATCTATGCCCTAGTTAGAGATATGAGCTTCTACATAGATAGCATTTTAAAGAATTACTGGTTATGACCTCTGTTTTGGTTTTTGACTGGTAAGCTCTACAGACTATCTCTTGTCAGAATCAAAGAAAGCCACTAAAATATGGATGAGCTCTGGCTGTCTACCATTGCCTCATTTCTTCTCCTATCTTTTCATACTCTTTGCCTTCTTATTTAACTCTTGACTTTTCTTGTTGTTTGTTTTATATACTTCAGGCAGTATATACCCTTTCACTTCTCATTTCAACACCAGACAACATTATATTTCTCCCAGGTTTTAAGTTCCACTCCTTCTGTCTCTGACATGATGAAGCAGGCAGAAAAAATATTTTGAGTGTATGGAAAAGTGTAAGTGTATAGACAGAAGTAGCTAAAAGTAAGATAAAAATAAAAGAAACAACACAAATTAGTAGAAGGACTCCCAACAGGCCATACATCAAGCTAAATTAAAAGGAACTAAAACCAAAGGCCTGATGGTTGAATCTGTAGGGCCTTGCTTTTAAAGTGCTGCCTCTGCTAAATTTGTTCTAACACTGACCATGGAAAATATTAATGACAATACAAAAAAAAAAAAAACAAAATCACAATAAATACGTTCTTTAAGCATGATCAAAACAAATATTTTAGCTAAAAAAAATAAAAGAAATAAAGAATAAAGAAAATAAAATATTAATAAATAAATAAAATAAAAAAAAAAAAAAGAAAACTGGAGTGATAACAGAGAAAACTGTTCTTGCAGCTGCAGTGTTGCAGATGATGGCAGACACATCATAACACAACATGTTGAGTAGGTTAATGATTGACCTAAAAAGTCATAGAACCTTTAATTTTTAAACTCTGTCAAATAATAAGGGAAAATGTAAAGTTTATCAGGTACATTTATTGTGATGAATGGGCAGTTTCTAAGGGGCTTGCCATGTTTTTTTTGCTTGTGTGATACACAACCCTGTTTTTAACGTTTAAGTTCTAAAATGCAAGTGTGTTAGCTATGCAAATCTATATATGCCTAAAAAATGCTTCTTTTCTCATTAAACTGACAAAAACTATGAATTATTTATATCCATGGTGGTGGGAGCTCTGTTGGCAGTGGTGGTGATGAAAAAAAAAAAACATTTGATGTTGAATTTACTTTAAAGCTTCCATGATTTCAACATATTTACAGATTGGAGATTTTGGAATGGATGTTCAATGGCATGCCACAACAGAAGGTTTTAAAAATAAACCGCTGAGAAGTACAATTGAAAAACAGAAATAAAAAATGTGCACAGTTGTATGTAAAGAATGGGAGAATATTGCTTTCTCCTTTCTCATTCCTGTCTATATTGCTTATTTGAAGTTATTTCCAGGATGTTTTCTCCCTAGGCTGCCTGTCTACAATATCATATATCACTGGATTTCTCTTGTCATACATTCCTATTTACATTCTAGAAAATCTGCAGAGACAAGAAGGGCCCATTTTCAATGATAATATATTCTTGACAGAAAATCAAAGCTTATGAAATTGAAGCTATAATAATGCAGTTGAAAAGCGGTTAAATTAATATGAGATCAATTAGGAAGAAACTTATAAATAACTCAAGAAGGAACACAACACAAATAGTCTTGCCCCTTTTAATGATCTTACTATAATTTGTATTTTATTGCTATTTACAGGAAAGGATTGCCAGGATTTTAGATCTTCTATTTATTCTCCCTTTATCAAGATGTGACATGGGGGCAAAGCAAGCTCTGTTAAGAACCAAAAGTGCTTGGGCCTTGTCTTGAGATGCCTTTGCAGGTTCTTATGGCATTTGTCCTTGTTGCATATTTCTCTGGGCAGGCTGATTGGCATCTCTAAATTGGCCCCCTAGAGTGTGTCAGCAATGTGCCCATTAAAGACTTAGAGGCTTGGACTCCTGCCCAATTAAAAACTGCTTGATCTGCCTTCTCCAAACATCTTGGTCTTACACTCCCTCACCAGTCAAGCCCTTTTTCTTCAGATCTTCTTTTACTTTATCTATCCACCTCTGCTCTGGATTCCCTCACTTTCTTCCAAAGCCCTTCTTCATTCATCCCAGGTCCTCTATACTTCCTGTTTCCTGGTGCTTCACAACACAATCTCATGCCTTTAAAATAACAAGAAACATTTTATATATATTGTAACAGTAGGGGGCGCTATAGCTCCCTTGAACCCTCAGGTACCACGCCAAACACCATGTAAAATTCCAAGACTTTTTTATTTTATAATAATAAAGTGCACAAAGCACCCTCCACTCCACACTACTCATACACTATACAATAATCAATCACCAATACTTAATCCTCCACTCCCAGACACTTATCCACCCTTCCTCCCAGCTCAGCTCACTCGTCTGGGTTTCCCACAGTCGCTGTAGAGGACCCCCCATCTCCGATGCACAGACCTTCAGCAGTCGTGGCGATACTCCATCTGGACCCGCTGCTTTGCTGGCACGAAGTCTCCTCAGCTCTCTGCTCACTTGCGCTGTTGTAATTATGGGTGGGGATGTCTCTCCTATGCTGGTATCAGCAGAAGGAAGTGTGGAGGGTGCAGTACTCCGAGGTGAGAGTGAGAGTGGGTTAGGGTGGTCAAACCTGTTAAAGAAGTTTAACCTGTTAAAGACTAGGCAGCCCTAACGGGTGGACGAACATCCCAAACATAAAGAATGCTTCCTTACCTGGGCAGGAAGCCCTGAGTAAGTGGACAGGCATCGCAATTGGACATGGGCGTTATACCTTACCTGGCCATGGCAGAAGAAGACAGGGAAGGACTGTCCCTGGGGGATGTTTATTCTCCCCAGGCATTAGATGGCAGAAGCCCTCTGTATTGGTGCCCATTCAGAAACCAGCAGGGAATGTTGGGAATTATAGTCCGGCAGCCCAGACCTGCTGTGGTCCTTGGGTGCCACAGTGGGGCACAGCAGGGAGATACGCTCCCTAAAATACGGGACTTCTATATAACACTGAAGTAATCCTGGGTCCACAATAAAACGGACTACACTCCCTTTTCCAGGTGAGTTGGAGCAGGGAGGACATGGACCAACACTCGACTGGAGGAGGGAAGAGCGGTGGTGAGAGAATTGTGGTTTGTGGAAAGAAATTAACAGGTGCTTGTGCTACTGTAAAAGTATTATGGAATAAACTTTCCTTTATTTGAACCCAGGACTCTCTGTGTGTTCATATTGGGGTTTGGGTCTTGCTGATGGCCCGGTTCTTTCACAACTTTAAAATTATAAAATTGCTCTAAACTTGAACAAAATTAGATTGCAAAGCAGAAAGTAAGTAACAACTAGGGTAGCAAGCTTTTTTCAGTCTGAAACAGTAAAGAGTCAGACAAGTTCAACATTGACAACCATTTAGGTGCATTTACACTCTGGTTTAACATTTTCCTTCTTCATCTATCATTGCTTGCTCTTTTGTGCTCAAATATTTTCCATTTATCATTCATTAACTGGTTATGTTTGACATTACAGCAGCCATTTCTGCAAGACTCAGAAATGTAGAGACATTTTGCCATCTTTTCAGAACTTTACTAGACATCCAGATTCTGCTAGACTGACATTGCTTGCCTTCTATTACTGTGAAATTTCTTTGTGATTTTTGCTGGTGTTTTCTGTAAGGTTACAGCAGGAGATTGCATGTTTTATTTTAAACTTTCTTCAATATTCTGTTCCTTTGCACTTTGTAGATGCTGGTTTGTAAAAGCAGGCACTCACTTTGGACATAATAGGGTCTGATAATGAAAGAAAGCCCTTGTTGGAGTTGCATTAAGGCTTCTGTTTTACCTCTGTACATCATTAAGGAGTGCTAGTGAATTATATCATACTAGCCTACCTGCGGCGTACCATACGCCGCATAATCAGGCCGCTTTTTTAATGATTTTTAAGCACAGGGAGAAAATTAACATTTGAAAAACCGGAAATGTAATAAGTCACCAAGAAAATTAACATTTCATGTGCCCACCCCCAACTCGTCACCTGAGTCATTTTCCTCTTTGCACAGTCCATATGCATTTGTGAGTCACGTAGACTTTTCATTGTTGTTTGCGGTTTTGGCTGCTTTTTTATATATAATCCACCAAGTCATCCGACCATGGTAGTACCGAGGGGGGGCGTACAAAGGGCAGGGACATAATCAGTGCGAGCGTATGAGCCGCTAGCCATGTTTTTGAAAGTTTGGCCCTGTGCCTTATTAATTGTCATTGCAAAGGCAAGTCTAACAGGAAATTGTCTTCGTCTTAAAGTAAAAGGCAAATTATCCGCGACAAACTGTTTTACACGCTGCATACCAACTCGCGGCGTAGTATACGCTGCATAATCACGCAGCTTTTTTAAGCAGAGGGAAAAAAAATGAACATTTGCAAAATCCGTTATGGTGCTTTCAGTAAGTACAATGCACACGCGTTTAATTTGTCAGCTACTTTTTGCCAGCCGTCTTTTCTGGTTTGGGCCGCTTTTACGGTGTTACTGCTTGTGTATATTAAATCTTGAAATCCTTCGAGTAAATAATTAACTAACACCCACCCACCAGCTTGTGTGAAAAAAATGCGCCCGTTCTTTCATCATTTTGTTGCAGTCTATCAAAGACTTGCTGATCATGTTTTGTAGACTCAATATATATTGGCTTTTCACTCAGCACGAGGGCGCACATTCATCTCGGATTATTACATCCTGCTAGACTAATCTGCTACACGGCTGCGTTTGAAAAACCGACTTATCCCGGATGAGTTTCACCGGCATTAATGATTAGGAATCTGGTTGGAACAAAACCCTGCAGCCACAGGGGTTCACAAGGAAGGAGTTTCGCAAACACTGCTGAACACTGACGAAACCGACTCAGGTGAGGAGTGGGGGCAGGCAAAGTAGTTGCAGATATTGATTATTCAGTGTTGTTTGCCTGGGTGTCTGATCTGCGTTGACTGACATGGCTGTTTTCTGCGTATCCCATGGTTGTCTTCCGGCAGTGTGAATGCCTCGAGAGACAGGGCATCCTTGTGTGGTGAGTTGTTGCAGTTTGTGACCATGTCGCCAACATTATCCCAATGTTGGCAAACAAAGCCAACAGCCATGTTGCGAAGTTTGAGAGCAACAGTTTCGTCAATGTCATTTTTGCATCCAGCTAGTCTGCTAGACTAATGTGCTACACGTCTGCGTTTGAAAAACCGACTTATCCCGGATGAGTTTCACCGGAATTAATGATTAGGAATCTGGTTGGAACAAAACCCTGCATCCACAGGGGTTCACCAGGACCGAGTTTGGGAAACACTGCTGAAGACAGACAAAACCGACTCAGGTGAAGAGTTGGGGCGGGCAAAGTGGTTGCAGCTATTGATTATTCAGTGTTGTTTGCCTGGGTGTCTGATCTGCTCAACAGGATCATAAATAAAAGGAAAACAATGTGAAGGCAATGTCACAGGTGATCCTGTGGTATAGCAGGTCCACAGCTCCCCTTCAAAAGCCCATTTTTAAATAAATAATCATCGCACTCACAGTGTAGCGAGGGGCGTGGAAGTGTGGCTGAAATGGTTTCCGGGTAGACTCGTGCTGCGGGCATTTCTCCCCTGTGCAGTGTGTGAGCGAGTGATGAGAGAGAGAGAAAGCCGGTACGTTAGAGTGAGCGAGAGCAGGCTCGAAGGCAATGTGTTCCTGTGGTATAGCGGGTCAATAGCTCCCCTTCAAAAGGCCATTTTTAATCAGGCGACTGACAGTAGTGGAGTCAGGCACAGAGAAGTTCAGCTGCAGAGAGAGCGTCTCGACTGTTGCAGGGCCTGAAGCAGGTGAGACGCTAATGAAAAAGAGGCACAGGGCTTATTGGTTTTTAAAGACTGCTTCCTTCATTGTGTTTTAACTTCAGTTTTAAAGGATTGCGTGACTTTCTCTCGCGCGCTGCCTGTGTGTGCCTCTGTCTCTCTCTGGCGCTGCCTGTGTGTGTGCGCGGCTCTCTCTCTCGCGCTGCCTGTATGTACCTCTGTCTCTCTCTGGCGCTGCCTGTGTGTGTGTGCGCGGCTCTCTCTCTCGCGCTGCATATGTGTGCCTCTGTCTCTCTCTGGCGCTGCCTGTGTGTGCGCGGCTCTCTCTCTCGCGCTGCATATGTGTGCCTCTGTCTCTCTCTCGCGCTGCCTCTGTGTGTGTGCGTGGCTCTCTCTCTCGCGCTGCCTGTGTGTGCCTCTGTCTCTCTCTGGCGCTGCCTCTGTGTGAACCAAGGTTCCACTGAGGTTGACTAATGAAAAGTCAACGTGGCTCAGAGCTGCAAGTGGACTGTGGCACAGACAAACAGAAATGACGGCATGTTTTCCGAGGCGTCGCGTCCGATTTGGTGGGCGTGGCTCTGTGATTTTTTCATCGTATCCAATGGTCTAAGAGTTGGTAGGCATGGCTCCTTCCTGTGTGCGTCATTGGCGTCTTACTTGTCAGCGGTTTAGTGAATCCACGCCCCTTCCGGCGTGCTTTCCATGGGTGGCTACTTGTCTCCCGGCTTAGTGAATTATATATATAGATGCTGCTTGTTATTAGAGATAGATAGATAGATACTTTATTAATCCCAAGGGGAAATTCACAAAGCTTCATTGTGGGTGACCTAGTGGCACTTTTTGTTTCTTCTAATTATATTTTGTTCCTATTAGGAGAGGAACCTTAGTCAAAGAGAATTAATTTACAATTTAGATATTATTACTAGCTATAGCTTTAAGGAAGTACAAAAGAGTGATGTAGACCTCCACAGCACCAGCAGCTCCGCTGGACAGCCAATTGAATTGCAGGTTTTTGTCACCTGGGTTACTTGACTTAAGTCAGATATAAACCTAATCTTAATCATAGTCCAGGTATTACAGTACTGTATACTATAAAGTGACAACCTCTAAAATGCAGTGGAGCTCTGGAGGTCTGCAGATAGAGTCTATTGAGAAAAGAACAAACAGCAATGCTTGTCAGCCTGGGGTCAGAGCAAATTTGTTTCCTTTGTATTTGCTATTTTTCTAATTCTTTTTTATAGAAAGTAACAAAACTTAGTGATAACGTCCCTCCCCTACACAGGTCAAAGTTCTGACACTCCCTGTAAGCTGGTCATCTTATACACACAACGGTATACTTGACATCACATGCAGATGAACAAAGCAAAGACAACCATAGCACAGGAGGGAAGAAAGGGAAGGAAACTGAAAAACTATTTTAACCACAAGATCACAAATATCACAAAGGGAAAATAAATCTCTTAAATAGCCTAACATCCCAAACATGTATGTCAGTTTTAATAATGGATTACTCTAACTAGGAAGGAATGCTGGTGAGGGGGTTTGCTACTGCCTTGAGTGCAGTGATACCAGTTTAACGCTCCTACCCCTGTAATCTTGTGTTAGAATAAAAATCTTCTAAGATTATGAATTAATATAATTAACACTACATTACTGGGTTTATAGTAGTTATCATTTTGAATTTCTTATCAAAATAACGAGTCTATATAGTGATACAAGTGAACGGTTGCTGCCTGTCTTTACTTGACTTCCAAATTATATCTGAGGGTTATGAAGCTTTTTATGTGGCTCATTCATGCAGTGTTCTCATGTCACCTCTGGCCTGGGCTTCCCCACAACCCCAAATGAAAGAACATCATACATTGTTTACTTTGGGGTTTATCTGTAATCTAAACCTCTTGCTGGATTTGTCTGCATGCCCATTTTTTCCAGCTCGTCATTTCTTCTCTCATATCCACAAGATGCAGGTCAGTATTAGTTAAAAAAGACAAACAACAAATAATAATTGTACAGCACAAATAACAGAACATAATGCTTAAGGCAAAGAGATTTCATTTTCCGAGCTTGAATAGGTTTAATCATCAGTGACATTCTGCCACCCCCTGCCAAGCACAGTTTTAATCATTTGCTGAGACAGCCAGGTAGGGGATGCTAATCTTGCAATGGTTGTACCTTAAAGAATATTCTCCAGAACAAAAAGGAGAAAAACCTGCAGAAAAAAGAGATTAAGGTAAGATTAAAAACGTAACCAAAAGACAATGAAGCTGTCACAGCCATAAAACAAAAGGATCTGATGGATTAGAGAACTGTTCAGGGGAGAGGTAAGGCATAATTGAGGAACGGTGTAGGAGATTAGATTGTAATTTGATGAAATTTACAAAAGTGGCATTTTCTCTTATAGAAATACTTAATTAAGAGAGAGATTTGAACAAAAATACTGCTGAAGGCCTTAAGTATGCAAATCCAATGCAGGATTAAAAGAGTTTGTTAAGAAGTCTCTTAGTTTCTTTAATGTGAAAACCCACAAGACATAATGCTTTCAGTAAAATGCGTGTGAAAGGCCTGAAAGAATAGAATCAGCAATGTGAAATTAATCATCTAAGAATATCCTTGGCAAAAGGTTTGCTATGATGAGTAAAATACGATTACATCACTGGACATGGTGAAAGCTAAAGAATATTTCAAGAAATATAAAAGGAAAAAAATGAATATATGAACTCAAATGAAAACAAGAACAGAATATGAGTAAAGTTATTGGTGCAGCAAATAGCTCCAAAAAGGAAGTGAGAAAGTAATTTACAAATAATTGTAAAATAAGTCTACGGTTGAAAGATTTTTCAATATGTAAAAATACATTTCCAGTTCGAAAACACAAAGTTTTCATATTAAAGCATTTTTGCATAATTTATTTAATATTAATTAAAATATATTATTTATTAGCCATGATACATACACTCTGCCTAGCACATTGTATCTAATTTCTAACTTTAAGCTTGAGATTTTTTATTTTGATATACTTTATTAATCTCCAAGAGGAAATTGTCTTTTCAAAGAAACTTTTGGGGTCAAAGTGCAGGGACAGACATTGTACAGAACCCCTAGAGCAATTTTCAAATTAAGGGCCTTGCTCAAGGACCCAACAGAGTAAGATCCCTTCTAGTAGTAGCAGGATTTGAACCAATTTAATTCATCGTTTACAGAATGTAGAATAGAAATAAAGAAGTGAAGACATACAATTTGTTGATGAAATAATTGCTAAGAAGATAATGTGAGACTCTGTTTTGAATCTAGCTTACCAACATATGGAGACTACGATCACAAAATCAGAAGGCCTGTAAGTGAAAGTTACGTCCATCAATGGTGCTTTCAAGCCCCATAACTATTATTCTATCTGAGATGTCAGTTAGTTATCATAGGCTTAAATTTTGGGGGCTGCTCATCCCTAATATTCAGTCAACTTTCAATATGAGGTTCAGACTTATTGATTTTTTTTCCCCATTTCAAACATAATTCTATTTTTCAAGTGAATATGAGCATTCCAAATAATAAAATCAGAATGCATACATGCACAGGAATTATTTTATTTTATTTTTTTTAATTCCATGCACAAGAATTAACTTTATTTACCTGGCTGAAAAGTCCTTGAATTATTTATCTGACCTTGTGTGGTCAGTGTAAGCACCTTACTATTGAAACTAAATCCTAATAAACATAAAACTACAACACTGCTGAATTAAGAAAACAATAATAAATCTATATATTCCGACCTTCATAAAATATTAGAAGTTTGTTTACAAGGGTTTTTCTTTACTGAGACTAATGCAAAACACAGATTTAAACTTTTCACATAGGTAATAGTGATTAAAGTCAAGGTTATAGCTGTGAGACTACTAATTTTTTCATGTAAATAAGAATGAAAATGAATAATTGAAATTAGTCTATTTAGTTATTTAGTATAGGTAGGGATTTTGATCTGATTTGCTGATGATAGTCAGTTTAGTGCTTTAGAAACAGTAATGATAATGATAGGAATGGGTGCTTCAAGTACGGTATTTGAGCTTTCCACTAACTTCACACTTAGTTTACAGCAGTGGTTCTTAAGCTTTTTGTTCTTGTGATGTTATTTTGTCTATTTGTGCCTTTGCGACTTCTGATCTCCGCAGAACCCCAGCTGATCATTGTCCCTTTCTCTCTAGGAGAATTGCCTCCGGTTCACATCTGGGGATGGGAGGGTTGCAGGATTGATGTCCCTCTTAAAGAATCACCATCGATTGTCATCCGGTTGTTGACCTTGAAGATTTTTCGCAGATTGTCATCCAGTAGGTTGAAAGCAGTGACCCATTAGAAAGTTTGTAAAATTCCAGTAGTTACATAATTATATTAAAAAATACAGTTATGGAAGCAAAAAGAGTACATAATTTAGGACTCTAGGATATCTTCCAACACTATGAAATGTATATCAGGTCTTTGAGAGGCATTGCTATGAAATATAAGATTATGCTATTTCATATCAGGCAAATAAATTACATTTTCATATGCCTCGTTACTGACAGTTATTGTGTTGGGAACAACACAATCATTTTATAGATGTACTAGGGGGTTCGTCCCCTGCTTGTTTCGCTTGCCAACCCCCCTGGCCTGCGCTACCTGCCAGCCACTCCGCATCTCTGCCGCTCACGTTGTAAAGAGGGCAGCTGAACACACCCCAAGGAAACACAGTCGCTCCCCGAAACCCCCTCTTAAACGGGGATTCAATGGGAAACAAATGCAATTTTTTTTAACCTCCTCTTTGCTCGATCAGCTGCTGGCTTGCTGCTGCTGCCATGCTGTGTGAACTACATCTTGCACGGTGCTTCAAACATTTAAAAGCCTGTACAGCAGCTGTTCTACTCTATTTCCAGCCACGGGTGTGGTTAAATCTCTTGGCATAAAGTCTTGTCTCGCAGGACAAGAGTTCTTGATGTTTTTTAGTTTATAATTTAAAAATGGAATAAGAATCTGAAAATATAACAACATCCCATTAGAGATTGATAAATTCTGAAAAGAATGATACCAAACATATATATATATATAGGTTTTAAAATAAGCCCGATTTAAAGTGTGACAAAAAAAGTGACATAAAAATGTCACATAAATTCGTTGCGCATAATCGCTGCACTTTTAGGCTTAGGATTTGATATATAGAGAATAGATTCCTATGACCTTGTTACCTTTTAATGTAATTATTCTTTTAAATACCTGCATTGTACTTCTAGGTGAATATTATACTGTAAATTGATTTAGCTCACATTTTCCTTAAATTTAAGTTTATGATGCTTCAAAAAATGATGTAAATTCATGTTAGAATACCATTTCCACACCTAAGAAAGGATCAGAAACATTTTCAAATAACATATACAATGTGTTTACATGAAAAAATATATATATGTATTGGCTTAAATGTTTGTTGTAAATATTTCTTATTATATTATCTAGGATTTTGCAAAGTGGACCCTGAAGGGCCATAGTGGCTGCAGGTGTTTGTTCCAACCCAATTTCATTTACTGCTGTTGAAGCACTTATTGCTCAAATAACATTTTTCTGCTTCATTTTAGTTGTCTAGGTTGTTTAGTTGTCCTCACCTTTGCTTATTTGAGTATTAAACATGGAGCTACTTGAGGCTCAAGCGCCATGAATAGGGATTGGCTTCTGGAGAGTCTCAAAGGAAAACCATGTGTTCTTCCCAGCAGGATGGATTATGGATGAAGGAAAGTGTTGTGTAGGCAGCATACCTCTAAATGTGTGACTTTTATCAGAGGCACTAAATTGTTCTCTGGAAGACAGCAATCTGGCAATGTCCAAACTTCTGTTGACAAGTTCACATGAGATGGCTGCAACGCCACAAGAGGAGCCATTCTGCATGAACTGATGAAGGGATTTCAAGGGCAGAACAAGACTGAGAAAAAGTCACATACTGAAAATATCAAACTGTAAATTGAAAGAAACTTCAAAAAATATATAAAATCCTAAGCCTAAAAGTGCAACGATTTTATGTCATGTTTTTATGTCACGTTTTTTGTTACGCTTTAAATCTGGCTTATTTTAAAACCTACATATATATGTTTGGTATCATTCTTTTCAGAGTTTATCGAACTTTAATTTGATTTTGTTAGATTTTCAGATTCTTATTCTGTTTTCAAATTATAAACTAAAAAATATCAAGAGCTCATGTCCCGCGAGATGAGACTTAACCAAGAGTGCCGAAACATTTAATCATGCCCATAACCGGAAATAAAAGACAAAGAGTAGGACAGCTGCTGTACAAGCTTTTAAACATTTGAAGTGACGCACGAGATGAAGATCACTAGGCACGGGAGCAGCAGCAGCAAGCCAGCCGCTGATCAAGCAAAGAGGAGGTAAAAGAAACACTATTTGTTATCCATTGTATCACCGTTTAATTGGGGGTTTTGGAGGAGCGACCATGTCTCCTTGGGGTGCATTCAGCCCCCCTCTTCACAATGCAAGTGGCAGACTGGCCACAAGAGGAGCCGTTCTGTGTGAACTGATGAAGGGATTTCAAGGGCAGAACAAGACTAAGAAAAAGTCACATACTGAAAATATCAAACTGTAAATTGAAAGAAACTTCAAAAAATATTACAATTGAATAATGTTGTTTAATAAAACAATATTTCACACCTGAATTGTCTAAAGAAATTTCAAGCATGTGTTACTAGATAGTGAAGGGTAGAAATACAAAGAGAAAGAAAATAGGAAGAAACATAAGAGACTAAGGCTTAGTCCACATGAACCCTGGTAACCCTGAAAGTGCCTTTTTATTTCACATACTTTCATTCATTACAAGCATTTTCAGATCATACCTGAAATGACAAAAATGAATAAATATTTTATTATTGGGTATGTGAAGTTTTCCTGGCAAAAGAGAAAAACAAAGAGCCTTTGAAAAATAACGAATTCTGACTTCTTGTTGTTTGCACTGATGATGCCTCTTTTAAAGATTACATATACTGTAAGTATAAGGTACCCAAAGCAATGAAAAGTATAAGCTGGGAGTCCTGAGAAAATAAACACAGCAATATACGTAATGAAGTATTTCAAGGTGTATTGGAGATTGCAGTGATGATAGCAAAGGACTTTCCCGACAGTGAGATGAGATCAAAAGGTGCCATACCAAAGCACAACTGAAGTCCATGTCTGATCATATGAGTCATACATCAGCATTTTTGAAAAGCTCCATTTCTTCCATCCACACTGTTATGTAAGAGATGTCATTTAGAAATTTTTACACTTTTCAAAAATTTTTTTTTGTGGTTGAAAAACACCATTCCAGGGTATGAGGAAGACCAAAACGAATAAAAAGGCATGTGTTTTCATATTTTTCCATGTTAGTGTGGCCAAAGCTTGAGAGCAGCCAGTCAGTTGAATACAGCATAAAGAGAAGAACAGATGCTCCATCCAGCACTGCTACCTGGTGCTTCTGTAATGACCTCCAGCATTTGTCCCTGAATTGGGGACAGGATTTTAAAAACTCAATTTATAAATGGCCATGCTAAAAAATGCTGATAGATGAGATTTTTCGTAATATGAGATTTTTTTTACTATCCATTAATTTTGGGAAGTGGCAAGAAATATGGAGGTTGCCCACAATGTATTTAAATTTGATTCCTTTGTTTAGTGACTACAGACATTGCCTGCCTTCAGATTTGGGATGGACTTGAATTGACAGAAATATAGTGTTTTTCTGAGAGTGTATTGAACAATCCAAACCATTTTGCTATCACTATCTACTCTCTCTATATAAAATCCTAAGCCTAAAAGTGCAACGATTTTATGTCATGTTTTTATGTCACTTTTTTTGTCGCGCTTTAAATCTGGCTTATTATAAAACCTACATATATATGTTTGGTATCATTCTTTTCAGAGCTTATCGAATTTTAATTTGATTTTGTTAGATTTTCAGATTATTATTCCATTTTCAAATTATAAACTAAAAAATATCAAGAGCTCACGTCCCACGAGACGAGACTTAACCAAGAGTGCCAAAACATTTAAATGTATGAAGTGACGCACGAGATGCAGATCTCTAGGCACAGGAGCAGCAGCAGCAAGCCAGCAGCTGATCAAGCAAAGAGGAGGTAAAAGAAACACTATTTGTTATCCATTGTATCACCATTTAAGAGGGGGTTTCGGAGGAGTGACCGTGTCTCCTTGGGGTACATTCAGCCCCCCTCTTCATAATGCAAGTGGCAGACTGGCCACAACTGGGGGTTGGGTGGCAAGTGTGCCAGGGGGGCTTACCCCCTTAGTACTGCATATAATACCTTGAAGAAGTATTCACACTTTGTTTTTCTACATTATTGCATACTATACAAAATGAATGTAGTTAGTTCTTTTCATGGGTGTCACACATGTGTGTTGTAGGGTCATCTTCCAGGCTCATCAGAGGTAAGCAATACCACCCCAGGGCACTAGGGGGCGCAATCACTGACTTTTCTGTCTGTTTGTACACCCATAGCTCCGAGATGATGCCCACTGAGGGCAAATGACTTTACGCCTTCTGGTCCATGACCTATAACAGTAGAAGCCCACCCGCCCATCAGAGCACTGACCCTGAAGTGTGACGCACCCTAGAGACTTTTACATTTATTTTAAAAGTGCCTTTCACAGAAAACAATAAGAATGTTATATAGCAGTATATGCAGCAGTCCTTTTGAGAATAATATGAGTTCATGTATATGCTAGCACTTTGAAAAATGGAAAATTAAAGTCTGCAAGAACTTCCACATAGTAAAAACAACAGGGGTAGATGTCGGTCAGGAAACACTGGCTCCAAGCAAATAAAGTCACATATCTAAACATTTTCTATAAAGATCAAACAAAAAAATCATACTGTCTTCTGTATTTAACAAATATTTCTCTATATATCAATTGAATTAATTCATTTTTTAATATGTTGGTCACAGGGAGCTCTATGCTTACAGAGACGGAGACTTTCAAAGAGATTTTAAAAAGTCACAATGCAATCTGAACAGTCAGTGTACCTGTCTGACTTAGCAAGACATACTCAGATTTTCTCGACACCACAGGAAGAAACAGACACATCTCTAGATATGCAGAAATGAGAACATACAGTAAGTGCTTTAAATAAACACCTTCAAAGAAAAATACTGGTTTTTGAAGATGGGAGAAATTTAACCTCCATTTGTGCAGATTTCATGAAGTTACTTTGTTTTTTTTTTTTGTTCCTTAATATTTGTATTCTGTACTGAGTAGGAACAGAAAGAGAGATTCAGTGTATTTTTTTCTGCAGCTTGCTCATCTTTCTGTGCATCTGCTCAGCCTGTTTTAAGACAGATGTGCATGGCAGTGGTAGTTTTGTGTTTTTGTCTAACTTGTCATAACTTTAGATGACCCCCATTGTGTTTGTCTGTATAGCGGCAATTTAAGTACAGGATTAAAACAACAGTTGCCTGTCAATTTTATCTGTGCAACCCACAAAAACAATCAGCATTTGACTGTCTTTGTTTAGTATGTTCTTCTGCCTGCTCAAAATTCAATGATCAGCTACCTATCTCTGCCTCAGTTGCATTTATTAGCCTCCTCAAAAAAAAAAAATGTTGACTTTGGATTTGCAATTCCTTCTCAGAGCAACCCTACTGCCATATATACTGTATATATATGGTTGAAATAGTTTACTGTCAAATAAATGCAAAGAGTACGCGACACGTGTTTTGCCCTCATTCTGGGCTCATCAGGCGCTGACGTCCGAGGTTCGATTCCCGAGAGAGAGTGCAGTGGAGTGTGTACGCCTGATGAGCCCAGAATGAGGGCGAAACACGTGTCGCGTACTCTTTGCATTTATTTGACAGTAAACTATTTCAACCATTCTATGATCTGCTCCTCACAAACTGAGGGCACCGTGGCGGATGTTAGCAGATTGCTGGCCAACCACAAGCGTTACCTGGTAGGTAACCACCCATACAATCAGATTGTGACACAGACGTCGAATGCCGTGAATATATATATATATATATATATATATATATATATATATATATATATATATATATATATATATATTCAGCAAACTGAAAAGGATGTGGGGCTCCATGGGAATTCCATTTAATGTCCAAGATTGTTGGGTATAAACAGAAAGCTCCCTGAAGAGCTCTGTCCTTCTTTGAGGCAGGTTCCCCAATGAACATTGAATTTGGGTGTGGAGATGATTTATATACTGCAAGACTGAAATGGCTAGCCGTGATGAGACAGAAGTGATGTCAGGCTTCTTCCACAGATTTCTCCATTATAAGAACTGTAGTGGAAACTACTGTATTTGTTTCCTTTCAGCATAACCCTTGAGTCACTCACCATGCTCACGCTCTCTCCCTGCATATATCTGAGTAATATATGTGTAAGAAAGAAATTCACTGATAAAAATGCACATACAGTTTAACTAAGAAACAAAGTAAATATGTATAATTTTCTACAAAAAAATGTAAAGTATACTTATAAATGCTCATAAGAAATAAAGTCTGATGTTTTTGTGTATACAAAAATAAGCAATACATAAAAAGTCTCATAAGCTTACATTAATTTAAAATATTACTATATGAATATGTGAAAGTAAAAAAATAAACAGAAAAAATCATCAGTCTATAGAGCTTCATGCCAAAGCAAGAAAAAAGAAATGCTGGGAATGACCAGTGTAAAACACAGACAATGCAGAATACAAAATCTGAACATATGAATACAGTATATGCTGGTAAACTGTAAAGGATATCAAAAGTTCAAAACTCCAGGATAAAAATCATAGTTCATATTGACTCTTCAGTCCATATTCATTAAACGAATATTCACGCACCTAAGAAATATAGAAGAAATATGACAGTAAAAGATGGAGGTTGTGTTGCCGACATGTTTCAAGACTCATGCTTTGATTGTGTTTTATGTCATAAAACATGTCATGTATATTGGGCTTGGGCATTTTCTGACTTTAAATAGGATAGTTTGTTTTTTTTTATAATCAGCAAATACTACAGGTTGATGAGCTGCCTGATCCTGCTACTGATTTTTTTCTAGTGATGTTTAATTGCTAGAAAAGTGGAAGTTTTAACAGCATAATTTATTTTGACAAGAGAAAAAGGAACTGAAATGTAGCAGAATACTTTGGAAAAACAGCTGCTACAGAGCCAGTTACATTGGCTTCACAGGGGAGACCTGTTTGTTAAAGAGTCAGTTAAGGAAGTTGACATGAAAAAACTGTTAAAGCTAAAAGATGTAAAAGATGAGGACTTGGTTTGTTTTTTAAATCTGTATGATGTGCTATAGCTGAAGTACGTTCTGCAATAAATTCATTGTAATAACTGCCAAAAAAGCACAAATTCCTTGTTTTTTAGATAGACATATAGATTGATAGATACTGTATATAAGGAGCTATATTAGATAGACGGACAGACGGACAGACAGATAATTACTTTTTATAGAATGGGATCACATTTGCTAGAGTAATAAGTGTTAATAGCCCTCTATCTGGTGCAAGTGTTAATTTAAATCTAAATAGTATTTTGGGTCCAGCCCCTAGACTGTTGATGCAAGAATAGGCTCAAATAGATAGATAGATAGATAGATAGATAGATAGATAGATAGATAGATAGATAGATAGATAGATAGATAGATAGATAGATAGATAGATAGATAGATAGATAGATAGATAGATAGATTTACAAAAAAGAAGAAAAACAAACTTGATAAGAGCGCAGTAACAGTGAGGCATTACTGATACACTTCTGTTAAATAGTTGGCAAAAAGTACTCAGTGCAAGAGAGGACCTGCACCATTGCTTTTAATGGCCATCAGTTTTCTCTTGATGCTCTCGTCTGCTCCTGCCTCCAGTTTGTCAAGAGTGCATCCCATAAGTGAGCCTTCCATTTCAATTTGCTTGTTGATTGCTTGGGTGCAGAGCATTACAAGATAGCAAATCACAATGGCTAGTACAGAGTTGTAGAACATGTAAAGGATGTCATTGCCCACATTAAAGGAATGCATTCTCCAAAAGAAACTTCTCTTTCTTATACAGTTCCTGTGTGTTGTGGACCAATCCCCCCTCAATTATTTGCAGCAGTGTATTGTGTTTCCTCTCCACATTCACTGTCTGAGTAGTGACCAGGAGTAGAGGCTGCTTGGTGCAGTGGAAGTCAATAAGCAGTGCTTTGATTTTGCAGATGGTGAGTTGGAGAGGATTTGACCAAAGAAAGCTCTCTTGACTCCATCATCCTTGCCAATACACCATATAATGATCTATAACGAGCTCAGTCACTTTGTGGAAGTGCAAATGATTTCTAAAGTTAATTTTGAAAAGTGTCTGCAAATTTATTACATATTGAAATGAACTACTGTGTTGGCTGGGATTGCCTCCAGCAGACCCCTGTGACCCTGTGTTAGGATATAGCTTGTTGGATAATGGATGGATGGATGAAATGAACTACAGTACACTTTCCAAACCAAGAAGGAAAGTGTTGATTCTTGTTACCTCCAGATATAGTCAGCTGCCATCTAATTCACCAACAGTGTTTTCCAGCAGTTTTCTCAAACAACAATGAGCTGTGGTGAAATGGAGACTGCCAGCACCTATTTGGTGGAATATGAGATATACTGTATGCAGCTTTTACTAACAATAACAATAGCATTGCATATGTGATCAGATTTGTGTGGCTTGTATTTTTATTTATTTATTTTTTGGCTTGTATTTTTACTGTTTTTTACCTTGTCATTCGTAGCATTGCTTATCCTGCAAAGGCATCATTTTGATTTGAAGTTAACCTTGTATTCATCCATCCATCCATGCATCCATTTTTGTAACCCGCTTATCCAGGGCAAGGTCACAGAGCAACTGGAACCTCTCCCAGCAATCACTGGGCATAAGGGAGGGCCTCAGACGTCAGCACTAGTAACAGTCATAAGTCGGTTTATCCGTTTAAATAGGACCATGAACAGAATACTCCAATACAAGGCCTTTTTGCTGAATGATGAGGATTACCATATAACCTACCCCAAAAACTCATCTTTCTCTGTGTTTCTCACTTATTTCTCTTTATGTTTTAAGACAATGGTTTGCTATAAGGTAATTTTTGCTGTACCCTCAGCATGTTTTTTTATTATGATTTTGAGAAAATAGAAAAGATCCATCCATCCATTATCCAACCCACTATATCCTAACTACAGGGTCACGGGGGTCTGCTGGAGCCAATCCCAGCCAACACAGGGCGCAAGGCAGGAAACAAACCCCGGGCAGGGCGCCAGCCCACCGCAGAATAGAAAAGATTTTTAAGGTTATTATGTTTTCAGTTATGAACATCTTTTAAGGAAATACAGAAGACTGTGGAAGACCAGCCCGGACACAGACAGGCAGACACCACGTTTATTTACAATATATACAAGTTCCCAGTGTCCCTTCACTACACACCCCCAAGTCCGGGCCTTCCACTAGTCCGTCCTTCCTTCACTGTCTCCACTCCTCTCCTCTCCTCCGAGCTTCGTCCTCTTACTCTCATCTCCAGCTGATGACTGGAGGGAGGTGGCCCCTTTTATTCCCACCCGGATGTGCTCCAGGTGCCTCCTGATGAGCTTCCTGCAGCACTTCCTGGTGTGGCGGAAGTGTCGCATGAGCACTCGGAAGCACTCCGGGTATCCCTAGTAATACTTCCACCAGCACTTCCAGGTGTGGCAGAAGTGCTGATGTCCAGAGCTCCTCAGTCGTCTGGGCACCCCCTGGCTCCATTCCCATGGCCCCCATACCAACCAGGGCAGCTTCCCTCTCGTGGTCCGAGGGAGGCATAGTCTCTCTCCTGATCCTTCTAGGCGTCCTGGCTGGGCACAGTCCCCAGCCGCCTGCCACAAGACCAATGCCAACTTTAACACCCAAAACACTAAATGTTATATTTTATGTTTAGTAATAATGATACATTCCTAAAAAAATAGTTATTTTTAGTACCAGTGTATTATACAAGAGGGGAAAAATATGGAATAAATACAAGAGGTTTTTTTTTTTTCCACTTATTCCTTTTCACTGTATTAATAATGAACTTCAAAGAATGCACTACCTTCTAGTCACTTACCCTTTTGGACAATTTAAATATTAAAGATGCACTTAAAATATACTGTTCATCTTTAGAAGAATGTTATCATGTGCACACTGTGTGATGTTTCCCTATTTCACTTGCCTGTATGTGTAACTTAGGTGATAATAAATGTGACTAAATTGGAGACTGAAGGCTCTAATTATTTATGTGTGATGTGACACATCATTACACAATGACACATTCTGATAAATTAGTATTTGATCAGTGCATACATTGTTGAATGCTAAAGAAATCTGAGTGTCATTCCTTGAAATATCATCTAAAAGACTGCACTGTTAACCTGACTAGACCCCGTGTATTCCATTTGCATTGCATGCAGAGTGTGTCATTCATTTGTTGGAATTTTCCTGGATTTGCAGGTGGCAAACTTTGTGGTCTGCCCTCTGGACAGGGAGGAATGCTGGTTTGAGCGAGGAGTCAAGAAGGCCATTTACGTGAAAAAGGAATGACCATCTCTGAACCAAGGAAGGGGGCCTAAGGTTACACCTTTCACCATCTTACAGTGCTGTGATTGCAGCCATTCCCCAACTCCCTGTGAATGGTACTCATGTCCATTGATCAATGGACAATTTGCATATCATTGATCACACGGCCCATTGTTAGTCAATGATGTTAGTTTCGGTCATTATGCAAAGGTACTGTTTATAAGATTGGAGAAACCTGCAGTCAACTGAGACTGAGGAAGTCACTTGGATGAGTGATGTAACGTATCTCCCTGGAAAAGAACTATGTCCAGATGAACTGAATCAACTTTCTAGAATTTCCTTACCTGGATTATTGAGCATGCATCGAGACAAATTTTGTGACATGGTCAAAATGGTTTTGTATGTGTAGAGTACTGTATAAAGCTTGTCAGTGGTATTATCAATGTCATCACCATGTGAGAATCAAATCAGTTTTCGAAGGAGCCAAGTACTGGTTTAAAACTTTCTAAGAAAAAATAATTTCCAACTTCTGCCTAAGATGCTAATATTTGTCCGATTTATACTTGAGTAACTGAAATATATGTTGTTTCTTGCATTTGTTTTTTCCTCTGAAACTTTAACTTTGACCTGCCCAAGCTTTCAATTTACAACTAATTAAATAGGTATCGCAGTCGTCAAACTGTTGATGTCACCTTCATCTCAGTTGATATTTCCCTGACTGACTAATCCATTTCTGTTTTCTCCTGGTATGATGAACCATCTCAATTGTGAACCTTTACATCTTCCTACTACGAGGGACTTAACACAACTTTTCTACTTGATATGTTTGCTGTCCTGAGCTGATGGTTGTTAATTTGGTCCCAGTTCAGAGAAGAAACAAAGTTGACATTGGTTTTTATATCTATATATTTTTTTCTGAAATATTGAACTATTGGTTTTCTAAACAGTGTGCCTCGGTCTGTTGTGGTGAAAAGGGAGCTGAGCTGCAAGGCAAAGCTCTCAATTTACCAGTCGATCTATGTTCCTACACTCACCTATGGTCATGAGCTATGGGTAGTGACCGAAAGAACGAGATCGGGAATACAAGCGGCTGAAATGAGTTTCCTCCGCAGGGTGTCTGGGCTTTCCCTTAAAGATAGGGTGAGAAGCTCAGTCATCCAGGAGGGGCTCAGAGTAGAGCCGCTGCTCCTCCGCATCGAGAGGAGTCAGATGAGGTGGCTCCTGGACGCCTCCCTGGTGAGGTGTTCCGGGCACATCTAACCGGGAGGGGGCCCCCCGGGAAGACCCAGGACACGCTGGAGGGACTATGTCTCTCGGCTGGCCTGGGAACGCCTTGGGATTCCCCCGGAATAGCTAGAAGAAGTGGCTGGGGAGAGGGAAGTCTGGGTATCTCTGCTCAAGCTGCTGCCCCCGCGACCTGACCTTGGATAAGCGGAAGAGGATGGATGGATGGATGGATGGATGGATGGATGGATGTTTAATGTACTTAATGCTAAGGACTAGTCAAGCAAAGAAAAATGTGATGCAAACAAAAATTGTCCCTCACTGTAAGACAGACAGGCATGGTTACCGGTTGTATTGTTTTCCAACAAAAAAGTACTTGGATGTTAAACCAGCATGACAAATCAACAGTAGCAGCAGAAAAGTGTGGTAGCTGCCAATATATTTATCATCTTATTCAAATATTATTTATAACATTTGCCCAGTCTAATATATGAAATTCAAAATAAAAACACACACACACACACATATATAAATACTGTTTGAAGTACGTTTGTACTTTGTGACGTTCAGCTTGATAAATGCTATAGAAATAAAGTTATTACTATTATTATTATCATCTTGTTTAATAGTCTTAACATTTTCTGTATGTTTAACTTGTTCTATAGCTCATATAGTGACTTATATTACCAGTACAAGTTAAATAATTTTATGTGTTGTCACACATGTTCGTATTGGGAGCAGTTTAAAGGCTTGGTTAATTGTAATCTTCACCTGGAAAGCCAGAGGACCCTGTCAACTAATGCATTTTCTCTTCCTCTCTCTGCATACCAGAAGATTGACAACCATGACACCTCTGATGTAATTTCCTATTTTTTCCAGCCTGTACCCACCTATTCCTGCCAAGAACCTTTATCTCTGGAAACAATGCCATCTTAATCGGTCTACCTTTGAGACTTGTGCCATCAATATACCTCACATTTTATTTGAATATAAAGGGTTAGCTTCATGGTGCCCCAAAGATTTATCTCCTTTTGTCCCTTTATTACAATGGCGTAGTCGGCAGGATTGCATGAACGTTGCTGACAGATGGAGCAACACGAACAAATATGCGCCATTATGGCAGAAAACCAGACTTTGGAGGTCCAGGTAGGAGGTGGACAACCTGTGCCGCTCTTCAACAGGAATGATTGTCGGGTCTACATTAGTTATTAATACCACTACAGCATGATAGTATTTGAAAGCGCCGCTAACCATCATCACTGGGAGCATGAGAAATGGGCACATATACTGGCTCCGTTTCTGAAGGGACTGGCCCAGCAGACATATTATGACCTCGACAAGCATGCTGCAGGTGAGTATGAGCAACTAAAAGCCAAGGTATTGTGTACGATACAGCATCTGTCTGGACCAGCAGGCGAGGACACGTCAGAAGTGGCAGTTTGACCCTGAGCGACCACCGTGCTCCCAAGCCTTCGATTTATGAGACAGAGTCAGGTGCTGGCTGAAACTAGAAAAGAATTTTCCCAAGGAGATTGTGGGGAATGTCATGTGTGACTACTTAATTAATGCCCTCCCCAGTTTTCTTGCCCAGCCGATTCGAAGGCTTCAAATAAAATCTATGGAAGACCTGATAGCAACCCTCAAGTGACACTGCGCAGCTTTGCAAATCAAGGAATCAAAACAGAGTGCTGACCACCAGTCAACCCTGACAATACGTGTTGCCATACTTGAGCCTGTCTGCAGCACCACGGGTCAAACGATTGGACCACAGGAGAGGTGCGGGGTCCATCCCTGCTGCCACAAGTGCGGGGAGGAGGGTCATAACATCACCTATTGTCTCCATTTCAGTAAGCCAATGAACTAAAGTTGGGGTGAGGAGAAAGGTCCTGTCTGACAGCCAACCCCCTGTCTCTTTCATTCACTGAGGTGGTTGTAGTGAATAGGCACAAGTTAAAGCACTTATAGATTTTGACAGTAACATATCCAATGTTGCTCAATGTGCTTCTGCGAGAATGGGCATCAGGAGTGACCAGTCTGACTTGTATTCATGGGGAAACTCGATGGTACATGTCCACCATTTGTATCATTTGTATCATTTGTATACGAAATGAAGGTAAGGAAGGGGCTGGTCAACTATTTAGTAAAACAACTGAACTGATGACCGGCCGAATGAGTATATCATGTGAATCTGCTGAAACTGTGGAAGGACAGGGATCCTGATCCATACTTCACTCAAAACAATACCATTAATTTTGGCCATAATTTAACATGCACTTGAAGCACTCATCTTGTCTGTTCTGGAAGTGGTGAATGAGAGACCCAGAAGAACTTCCTTGATTGCATATAACAACATTATTGAACCTGAGGTCATTGTCAGAGAATGCACATACAGTATTGCCTCCCAGAAGCAAAACAAGAAGAAGTGGAGCTTAAGATCAGAAGGATGCTGGACCTTGGTGTTATTGAAGAAAGTTTTAGCCCCTGGTCCAGTCTTATAGTCATGGTCCCTAAGCCTGATGGAAGTTGGTGCTTTTGCAATGACTTCCGTCAGCTTAATCAAGTCTTCCAATTCGATGCATAGCTGATGGTGCAAGTGGACCAACTCCTCAAGCGACTTGGTAGGGCTCAGTATCTGACCACACTAGACATGACGAAAGGGTATTGGTTAATTCCCTTAATAGAATCTGCCAAGGTAAAGACCGCGTTCATCACCCATATTGGCCATTGGCACTACCGTATTCTCGTATTTGGGTTACAAGGGGCTCCTGCAACTTTCCAGTGTCTGGTGAATAGACTATTGCAGCCTCACAATAAATATATCGCCACCTACTTAGATGACATTGTCATCTATTCCAGCACATGGGAAGAACATGTGCGACAGGTTCCTGTGGTACTCCTGACACTTTTCGAAGCCAGCCTATGTATCAACCCAAAGATGTGTTTCTTCGGATTGACCAAGGCTAAATATTTAGGCAACTTGGTGGGCATGGGTACCTTTCATCCACAATGCACCAAAGTAGATTCCATCCTGAATTAGCTCAATCTGAAAGACAAGCAATAGGTGCAGGCCCTTCTTAGGATTAGTGGGTTACTGCTGCCAGTTTGTTCCATGGTTTTCTGAGAGAGCAGCTCCCTTGTCAGGCCATACAAAAAGGAGAGCTGCTGACACGGTGGTGTGGAAAGTTAAAACAGAGGCTGCATTCTGTGACTTAAAACAAACCCTTATGTCAGCACCAGTGTTAATTACTCCTGATCTTTCTTCTCCTTTTATTTTATAGACCAATGTTTCAGAAACAGGCCTTGCAGCCGTGCTGAGCCAATGAACATCCCATCCTGAGCCGTAAACAACTGGATTGGGAGACCAGGGGCCTCATGTATAATACCGTGCGTAGAATTCACGCTAAAACATGGTGTACTGACAAAAGCAGAAATGTGCTTACACACCAACGCCAACTTCCACATTCTTCCACTACACAAATGCGGGTCAGCGTGAAATGTAACGCACGTGCATGTGACTGCCACCCCACCGTCCCAGGCTCTTCCCAGACTTATGCCTCTTTGAATATGCAAATTAATATAAAAAGCCTGCTAAGTTCAACGTTCTGTAAAAAGACCAAAGCATGGGGAAAAAAAGAAGAATTTCAGCGAATACCAAGTGGAGGCAAGGAAAAACATGCTATTTGTTGGTTTAAGCAGTGGTATAAACAACAAAAGAAAGTTGATCGAATGACATAGAGTGGCAGAGAAACTCGAAAGTTCAAGTTCACAAAGTCGCATGGTGCCGAAATAAAAAGAAGAGGTCAGATATCAAAGTCGCCATGAAAATGTGAGTCGTAGCCCACCATCTGAGTGTCATATGGAAGCGTATTAAGGTACAGAGAAAAGAAAAAAAAACGGGCACAGTGGAAAAAAGATCAAAATTTTTACTTTAATCACATAGTTCATTTTGTTATTAAATCGTTTCATTTAGAACTGCAAAACTAACAGACACAACAAACTCAAGAAAATCAATTTAAAAGCATATAACAAACACTTAGTCTGTCTCCTTGATTTCTTATATGAGTACAACAAATACAGCAATAGAGAACCAAACTACCATGACAAAAACAACTGTTTATTCTACTGAATTTGGTAGATCTGTATAAAAAATGAATGGAAGTATGTGTGCAGAGTCTCTTGGTTATAGGCAGGACTTAATGAGGTTTGATGGGTTAACCTGCTGAGCCTTAAACCTGTTATACATTCATAGGCCTTCAAATGACTCAATGTCACAATTAATTGCTAGACATCAGAAATGCATAACAGATGCTTAGTACAGGACACTGCATAACCAAATGAACGTCTGTTGGGTTTCAGAGAGGTTTTGTAGTTAGGATCAAAAGAGCTGACGTCCAAAATGACTTTACTTCCTAATGCACATGTCCATCATGGAATCTGAGAAACAAAGAGAGACTATGAGGAAAAAAACAAACTCAAAGAAAAATAGCAAATGTGGTTAGTCCTTTATACAAACTGAAAATAAGAAAACAGAAAAACTGAGTAACGGATGCAAATTAGAAATAGTAATTTATAGTAAGCAGCCTTTCCTGTTATCATTGGCTAACTGTATTTATTTTTACAGTGATTATGCATTCAGTATTTTTTATTATATGAGCTGTTGGTGCAACTTTTCATTCTGTATGGAGTGGCAACAGCAATGAACTGGACAGCTTATTTGATATATACATTTGTGAAATATTTTCCTTTGATTTTTAAGTTCTATAGGCTTCCCCTTCTAGTTAGAAAGACCTTCACATTCACTTTGGCCTTAACTCACTTACCCTACCTGCCTCTCTTTGGCCAGCGATGTCTCAGAAACACATCTTGGATTTTCTAGCCTAGTGTTTCTCAATCTTTTTGGTGCTGCCACAGAGTTTTTACCACATAAGTATATTTGTGATGCACTATGGTGTCAGTGCCCCCCTTGATGAATCAAACATGAATTGCCAGAGAAGGATGGGTGCCCGCCTTTGTGAGTTGAGCGTGATCGTCAGAGCTGGGGGGAGAGATTTGAGTGTGATCTTTGGAGCAGAGACTCACAGCAAACCACTACCATTATAAACAATAGCAACTCATGACCCACTAGTGGCAGTCTACGACCCACTTGAGGTTGAGAAACAAGGGTGGCTGTAGGGTTCCATTCCAGCCATTTTTTATTATTAACTAGTTACTGCTAATTGAAGTCTATTAACTTGATTTTAATTTACTTGTGTTTTAAAATTCAGAACCCTTTGTCACAATAAGAAGATAAAAAGTCAACAAAAAGGTTTGGGTTAGCCACCCATATATTGTTCCCTGGCTGCAAAAGGGTATAAGTTATGCCACTGATGTGCATAGATTGGAGTTCAAAATGGAACTGATGGTATGGAGGCAAGATGGTGGCTTTAAAGGCCAGTACAGGAAGTGATATCATTGGGACTGGGACCGAAAGTGATGTCATCAGGGCCGGAAGTGCCACCTTTGGGAACTTGAAGTGATGTCATCAATGGCACCAGTACCGGAAGTGATGTCATTAATGGTGCTGGTACCCATGGATGGTCTGACTGAGGATTGAGAGAGAGAAATAATGCAGCCCGCCACCCCCTGGTCTGGTGTGGTACTACTATTATTCAGGCCCTCTAGCTGCCTCCCAATCACACGTGTGTGACACCTTAATTGTTTCCTTTTTTCCTTAAACAGTAGTCAAATAATGATGAAATGCAAAGCAAGATAACAGATGACTAGCTAACTTCATCCCATTTGTATCTACAGTATGTGTCCATCATACTATTTATTTTTTAGGAAAATATTTGAAAGTAAATAAGCGAAGGCTTGAGAAATATCAGTCTGATTTGGGCCAGATAACATTCTGATGGTGTTGTCAAAGAAAAAAAAAATCAACAGCTTTACAAATGTCTGGTGTTTCAGAATGAGTTAAATAATTTGCTCCATTAGTGGCTCGCCTTGGCTTCTGTTTAAGAAATTAGTTGAAGTGAAAATCGTGACCCACCAGGTGCTGACTTTGAGACCTTCAACCTATCATTTGTTGCTTTGCTTTTTATCTCATTATTGCAATTTAAAGGGTTCAAAATCTTAAAAAGCACATAAAATAAAGTTAAGGAAAAAGAAGTCTTTTCCAAAAGTAGACACAATTGGTCACTATTTAAGAAATATGCTGGAATGAGAACCTTAAGCCACTGTGGCCCACCAGGATCTTAGTTTGACCCCCCTGAAGGTACCTTAAGTTTGTTTTATATATAACCTTTATACAATTTACTGTGTCTTCCAAAACATTGGAACTTCAGTGATTAATGTGTTCATACTGTAATGTTCCTTTCCAGACAGGAGAAATAAACCACAGAGGCAATTGGCTGTAGCAGTTCAAAAACAAAGGTTTTATTGTTCTTCTGCCTTTTCGCTTTAACTGGTCAATGCAAACATAGAAAAAAAAACAATGGTGCCCAAAAAAACAGACGAAGAACAACCACATGTCAAAACACCTCTCAAACTCATTTCTTTATACCCCTCCGTACCTCCTTTTTTTCTTTGACAAAAAAATAATGGAACTTCCTTAACAATTTCCTGCCCCCCAGAATTCCAGTGGCTTCTTTAGTTAAGAGTGGCAGATGTGTCTCCTCTGCCTGTCCCTCTCCACAGCACTCTGAGCAACCCCATTTGCATGGCTTTTAGGACACACTGCCTCAGTGGTAATTTCTTTTCCAGACTGTTACAATACATTTTCGAAAGGTCTCAATTATTTTCGTACTAGAACTCTCAGAATTCCATCCATCCCACAATCCATTTTCTTAACTTGCTTATCCAGGGCAGGGTCATGGGGAAGCTGAAGCTTATCTTAGGAAAAAGTCAGTCCATTGCAGGGTACTCTCAGAACATTTTATTCCAAACTTTCCTGACTAATGGTAATATTATATCTGCTCTAACTGTACATTACTTCCAGGTACTTAACTCATTGTAAAGCAATCCTTAAAATCTAAAGAAATGTAAAAATATATAGAGGCTACTACAAAAAAAATTCTATTATATAAAATTCTTGGGACTAATGGTCCAACAATCGTGCTCCACCAAACTAGTACTGGAATGAGTGTAGTTTTGCAGTAGCAACAGTGTACTCACATATAGTATTGTTTTGCTTTCTCCTTTTATATTCTTTATTGTGTAGACCTTAATAGACCATACACTTACCACTCTGTTATCAGGTACTTTAGCACTTCCTTCACCCTTCCCTGCTACATCTGTAACCTCAGGCAATTAGACGGAGTAAAGAAACAGGCAGGAGTTAAGTTACATATACATGTAAGTTTTATAGAATGGTGGCTCTGATGTTAACGATCTGTACTGGTATCTGGAAGGTACTGCCAGAAGGGAACCTACTCTGTTGGGCTTTTGAACAAGGCTCTTAACTTGAAAATTGCTCCATGGGTTCTGTACAATGGTTGAACCTGCACTCTGACCTCCAAAAGGCAATGCAACAAGACAATTTCAACTCTGGGATCAATAAAATATATCAAATCAAAATCAAAAAACTCAAATGTAATACTGGTATATTCCCAGAAATATTAAGGAAGCAAAATATTATGTGAATATTGGCAAAGCATACCCTTAAGACCTGAGTAGCAGTGCATCTTGAGTCCATAGGCAGTTATTGGCTTATCTTCAGTCTAGCTGGCTTTGCTACCATATGGCCTTTGAATGGAGAATTGAAACAGGCCACGTGCCTGTCTTAATATGGCTGCCAAGATAGAATTGTCTTCATCATGGTCTGTTCTTCATTGCCAGATGGTGAAAGAAAGGTAAAGGCAAGATGACCAACTTTATACCATTTTTACCACAAAACAAAAACCAATGTTGTGTCGTAGTACAGAATGGCCTCTGATTAATAACCAGTCATAAACATTGATACTTTACACAATTAATATTAATTTACAGTACATGTCCATTCCTGAGTAGTCACCAATGAAAACGCTCAGGTACAATTCCCCCCTTGTTGGGGGGGTTTGGTTGGGTAAACATCAAAGCATTGCCTTTCTCATCAATGAAGTAAAACAGGCCACCTGAAGCACTATCTATTTGCTTTGTCCAGCTTACAAATAAAGTCATACAAAATATTTATCACCTTATATGCTAGAAATCACTCCACTACAAGAATGGCATGAGGGCATAGTACTTCTTTTTAATTTATTTACAGAATGTGTCATCTTTCAATATCACTACATAATATTAGTGTGTCAGTTCAGTTCAATTGACCTATTCATATACAGTGCTCTTTTCATAGATGATAAATAGGAAACAATAACGAGAAATATGTGCAAAACTACACAACATTTCACTATGATACATACATATATTTAATAAAACAGTTTTAGCTACAACTCCATATGGATTTTAATTATCTGAAAGCTCATAGATAAGGAATATAAATTAATATAGTTAAAACATAGAAGAAGTGGTTGTAGTTATGAAAAGAAAAAGAAAATATATGGCTTACACAGTTAATATTTATTGAAACATTTCTGCAAGACAATTTCTTCTTTATAATGTACTCTAATGAGAGGATTACACCCATATTATACAACCGCAATTCTAATGAAGTTGGGATATTGTGTAAAACGTAAATAAAAACAGAATACAATGTACAGCGCAAAGTTCCAAAGCCAGCATCTGTGATGGTATGGGGGTGTGTTAGCGCCCATGGCATGGGTAACTTGCACATCTGTGAAGGGACCATTAATGCTGAAAGGTACATACAGGTTTTGGAGCAACATATGCTGCCATCCAAGTGACATCTTTTTCCGGGACGTCCGTGCTTATTTCAGCAGGACAATGCGAAGCCACATTCTGCATGTGTTACAACAGCGTGGCTTCGTAGTAAAAGAGTGTGGGTACTAGACTGGCCTATCTGCAATCCAGACCTGTCTCCCAAAATATGTGGCGCTTATGAAGCGCAAAATACGACAACGGAGACCCCGGACTGTTGAGCAACTGAAGTTGTACATCAAGCAAGAATTGGAAAGAATTCCACCAACACAGCTTCAACAATTAGTGTCCTCAGTTCCCAAACGCTTATTGAGTGTTTTTAAAAGGAAAGCTGATATAACACAGTGGTAAACATGCCCCTGTCCCAGCCTTTTTGGAATGTGTTGCAGGCATCAAATTCAAAATGAGTGAGGATTTGCAAAACAACAATAAAGTTTATCAGTTTGAACATTCGATATCTTGTCTTTGTAGTGTATTCAATTGAATATAGGTTGAAAAGGATTTGCAAATCATTGTATTCTGTTTTCATTTATGTTTTACACAACGTCCCAACTTCATTGGAATTGGGGTTGTACAGTAGATCATCCAGTACTTTTCCAATTATTCAAAGTATTATCTCATACCTTTTTCTGCTGTAACTTTTCTAATGTGGTATAAAAACTAAATTTAATTTTTTGCTTCGGTCTCTGCAAGTGCATATACTGTATAGGGTTTGCCATCTTCTATGGGAGTAAGGTCCACTGTAATACTTTTCATGACCACTATCATAAACACATTTTATTACAGAGAAGGTATATATGGTTTGTTTATAATATAAACACTACATATTTCCTGGGGTCACCTGAACCCTTTTAATAAACTTGGTATCATTTAAAAGCTAGTGATCTTTTAGATTCAATTTACCAATGGGCAAAGAAGCTGCTGGATGTTGTGTTTAAAGATTTATGCCACAAGAAGGAGACAACATTCACAATATTCTATGCTGCCTCTTTTCTATTAGAGCATAAATAATAATTAAAGATAATTTAATAGAAGATATAACCATCCTATCAATAAAAGCTGCTGAATCACCAGATTTCTAGAAGTAAAGGAAGGCGCATAAAAAAGTGCTAAAGAAGGGATAAGCTTTCATGTGGAAATTGTGTAGTTTGAAGGTCTATTTAGCAGACATGCAATGATCCTGCAGTCTTTACAGCGCTTCAAGCAGTTGTCTCATTAATAAATGATTGAGGTTTCTTTGAATATTCAAACACATCTCTAGAGCACCCTACTAGTTATTAATTATTCTACTACTATAATTTCAGAGCACAGCTAAAAATACATAAATACATAATTTGGAAGATTCACTTCACTTTCTCTTGTTTTTATTTCATCTGTTTTAGTTTACTTTGTAGGCAAGTGCGGAGGAAAGAAAAGGACCATGCCAATCATTATAATTTAATCATATATATATATATATATATATATATATATATATATATATAGTGGCGGATCCCCAGCCGGGATGCCTGGAAGGACCGGGAGATGGACAATACCTCCCCTGGACCACGAGAGGGTAGCCACCCTGATCTACATGGGGCCCACGGGATCAGAGCTTGGAAGCTCATCCCTTTTGGGGCGTCAGGGAACCGGATTTGGGAGGCAGAGAACAGAGCATGCAAGAGAGGAGTGGAGGCAGCAGTAAAGGAAAAGAGAAGACGAGAAATATAAAGGACTGAGCCATTATTGTGTGCTGATTTGTGCACTGTTTGGTGCTGTGTAAAGAAGAACTAATAAACGTGTGTGCTTCAGGACATTGTGAGTCGGTGTCTGTCTGTGTTGAGGCTGGTCTTCTGCAATGACATCCCAGACTCTATGCCTGATACAAGGCAGGGACCTATCAATAAAAATAATTTTGTGGACGGCCCAACCCAGCCGAGCGGCACGCACACGCACTGTTACCACAGCATACACTCTGCACAATCACCTTTCGAGCCGGAGTCAGGAGGCAGAGGACAGAGCTTGCAACAAAAGTAGTGGAGGAGGCAGAAGAGAAAGAGAAAGAAAATAGTGGAAAAGGACTGAATTGACGGTGATTTGAGCACTGTATTGTGTGTGCATTGTGTGCTAAATAAATAATGCGTGTGTATTTGGGTCATTTGGCATCCGTGTCTGTTTGTGTTCGGGTCCGAGCACCACAATATATATATATATATATATATATATATACTGTAAATGTTTATGGTCATTTTAGTTCTTACCCAGAAAGATACACTAAAGGAAAATAACAGAAATGTTTTCAAATCTAAATGGAGATAAAACAGCATAATTACATTTTAAAACAAATTTAAAAACAATATTGTTAGCACCAGTTATTTCTAATCCTACTGACTCAACAACAAGGTTATAAAATACTCTCAGCATGTTCCAGCCATTGCAAGGATTCTATGTGACACTTAACAGAAGTCCATTAATTTTAATTAACATGTCAAAGTTTAATTTAAAGTAGCTGCAGTAGTAAATGAGCAGCAATATATTATTGTCTAATTAGACTCTGCTCTTCCACTGTGTAAATGCCTTATCAAAACTATCCTTATACTTTTGATACAATTACCATACCATTAGCATACAAAAGAGAAAGGTATATTGCAGGTTACTTGGATTCAACATAACTTTTGTTGTATTGCTGCTTCTAATGGTGAACATAAGCAGGTTTACAGTACATTTTGATGGGTTAACTATCACAGGTTCAAAAATTTTTTGTGACTTTTAGTGATTGGCGCAGGTTCTCTTTTTCCTGCCCATCACAAGAGGATTTTATTATTATGACTTACTTTCCCAATGTGGGCAAGTATGCTCTGGCATTGACTGGAACCCAATTCTGGCTAACAGGAATCCCAAATTAGGACTGATTGGGTAAAAAAATGGATGGATTTGTTTATTGGTTAAAGGAACATTAATGGAGAAAAGAGGACTCACTGAACTGATTTTAAAACTGTGCAAAATAACTCTGTGTGTGCTCGTGCGTGTGTGTGCATGTGCATGTGTGTGTGAGTGTGTGTTTCATTTTATGGAATAATGTTATCCTTATTATCATAAGGCTATGCAATATTCTTTATTACTGAAATTTAAACACATTTTGCTGTCTTTACCAAATCATTACCAACACGGAATTAACTTTTAAATCATTAATTAATCTTAATTATCCTTGATCTACTTAAAATTGCATGAAATTAAGTGCAGAAGCATTTCTTTAAGGCACATATAGCATATCCATTGTATAATGCCATCATTTAGGATATTATGGGAACCAACCTTGAATGAGATAACAGTCCGCTGCAGGTTACACTGATAATATTATTATTACTTGCGTTACAACATTTGAGAGATATATTTGGCTGCATTTCATCTGTCTTTTCCAGTTGAGATGACACACAATGTCAGTAGTGAGACATGAACCCATAACCTCATGATCTGAAGTCCAAAGACTTAACCACTACACTACACTGCCTACTTATAATTACTCATACTTACTTACCCGTCACTATAATATGAAGTGTTAAAGTTTAGTGAGGAACCCAAAGTCACCAGAAGAAGAATGACATAAACATGGAGAGAAATTGCCCTTATTCTGTGCAGAGCTGGAATTCAGGTGCTATGAAGCAGCAGTGCAGTTCATACATACATTCATAAAGCCCCATAATCTAATTAAACCCCACACTCACTCACAGGTCTACAGTAGTTTTTAACCTCCTGTCTGCCATACAGTTATTTCATTTAGAGCATTCTGCATTGTAGTGGCTACCATTGCTTGTTCCTTGTCCAGACGAGTGATTTCATTCACCACGTTCACCATTGTGGGGCTTCTCAAGATCCCTTTGTCTAATAAGGACAATGTCCAAAGGGATTATTGTGAGCTAGAAATACCAAAACACCAACTAACTGCCTAATTTTCAACTGTTTTTGTAACTAACTATTTCACACAAAGATGTTTCTTTCTAGAAGGTATACTAAACAGCAGCAATGTGGTGTTATTAAGGCCATCTAAGGCCATTAGTAGAACTAGACCAGAAAACTCTTCTGCTAATTGCAAATGGCTAATTAGACTCTCAATGACATTGGTAGAAATTAAGGAAAATGCACTCAAGAAAGCAACCGGGAGGCACACTTCCACATTGTCACATTCCATTTGGCCACTGGATCTTTTATTATACTTTGGGAATAGACCAAAGTATACAATAAAATTTCAAATAGCCAGTAAATCCAGAGTAATTAGTTATGAAAGCAATCAAATTTCTGAAACAAGGGATAGGCCGAACTCAAATAAAATGAGTCCTTTATAAATCAACATGTTTGTGTGAGGAGAAAGGAGAAACTTAACAATCAAGTCAGAAACGAAAAAGTATTAATCCTTAATTTCCTTAAACACATTTTCCTAAACACTTGAATGAAAAAGATCCTAAAAGGTCCTTTCATAATCAATTTCTTTTTGCCTAGAAAATTAAATGTATGTACCGTGTATTCCTACACCCTACTGTATTCACACGCCAGGCCAGCCTCTGCAGCACTCACTCTGGTGGCTAACAATCTTTCCTTTCACTCTTTTCATTATTAAATGTAAATCTACACTTCGTTTAAGCATCCAGTGCAATTTCCTTTTGTTTCTTATACCTACTAAACATTTAATATTTTTTTCTCCGTTCTTTTGCTCAAATGCCAAGGCTTTCCTTTTGCTGGATACTGCGCCACTGCTATAACATTAACCCCCAAACAATTTAAAGTTTTTTTTTCATAAAAAATAAATATTTCTACATATTCAAACAAAAATGCTGAGCTGCAGTAAAGAACAAATTATTTCTTGTATGAACCACACATAATCACACAAGGAATGTTTTAATGGGCTTTAACAGGCCCTGTTTTTTGACAATCCCTAAGCCTTGACCTTTTAAAGACAAAAAAAAAGCCAAGAAAAGGTAGGAAAAATATGGAAAAAAATGAGAGAGACCCAATCCATGTAGGATAAGTGTTCACTGGATGTCAAAATGGAGTTCAATAAAACACACAAACCAGAACACAAGTAGTATTCTTAACAGAACTAGATGGCCATCTCAGAAATACAACACAATATTACAAATTATTTTGTTCTTACAAAGCGCTCCTCACCAACTGCAGGCACAGAACACCGCAAAAGCTCCCACAGCAAAATGTAAAAATAGCTCATACCACTAACTAAATACACAACTATCACATAGTGTACAGATTTATTCAAATAAATCAAAAACAAAGTAGAAACTAATTAACATAAATGAAAAACTTCAATATTTGTTCATCAGCTAATTGCCAGATTGTAGAAAAGGAGCCAGAGACATGCCAGACACAGTTAGAGTCCTGGAGACCTTGTCCAATTAGCTGCCTCCTCCTATTGGCCATTCTACAACAGAGTCAGTGCTCAGCCAGCCAATCTGATGAAAGGTCCCTTGTACCCAGTGATTCCAGTGCTCATTTATCTCAGATGACTTTTCCATAGGCAAACTAGCTTGGCAGCAGAGCAGTGGTATCATATCTCAGCTACCAGTTGTACGTTCTGCCCAACTACCTCTGCTTCCAATGTCTAAACATCCATGGGAGCAAACTACATGGTCATGGAGCTGAATCAGATCACTCCCATGCTTTTTAAAACTGACAGATCTGCTGTTAAAGTTTTTTTTTTTTTAAATACAGCAGAGCAAACAATGAATAAATAGAAAGACATAATCAGGATGAACAATGTCAATAAGAATGACGTTGTGAAGAAAAGGCATAGTTACTAAAAAGGTATAAAAATCTAGAATCTGACAACAAGACCAGGCAAAAATACCTTCGTAACGGTTGTAGTAGTAAAATAAGATCAAAGTTAGAAAATTGCATAAAACAAAAACTTCAAATTTAAAACAAAGTTTTGGGATAAAGTTTACCTTGACCTTAACCTCAGATGTGCGCACAGGTGCCAGATGCAGATCAATGTTCCTATGCAAAACTACTGACAGTGGCTCACACTCTGCAACAAGGTGAGGAGCTCGACAGGCCAGCAAGACCTCAGAAGACACTCACAACTCCTCTCGAGAATGGACAGCTGAGGGGCTTTTGGCATTTAGTGAGGATGCCCTGTGAACACATTCCACTATTGTTTTACTTAGAACTGTAGTCCTCTCCCACCTCGCTTGGGATCACCTGCAAATTTTCACCAGGATTGTTTCTGGGGCAAGAGGCAAGGGATCTGATCTGATTTGGTTCACCTATTAATATTAAGACCTGCACTAGGAGAAGAAGTGAATGAAAAATGCATGAGGTTACTTTAAAGAAGGCAGCAGGGTTATAAATCATTAGGACCTAATTTGGTTGTTGGTAAAGAAATAAGATATTCAGGTATGGGAAAAAGTGAATTGTTTAATCCCACATCATTATGTTTAGAAATCCAATTAATATTTTATATCAGTATGTCCACAAAACTAGCCAAGTAAAATTATCTTTCCTATAATTTATTCCAAACTGAATTCTATTTCTTGAAATCACATAAACTTTCCTAAGCAATTATTATTATTATTATTAAAATTTTAACAAGTCATTCAAATTGGCTGCCAGTGCACTTTCAATTCATACTGTAATCTGTCTAGAGTGTTTGTGACAGCAATGCAGCTGGCTGATTTACAGGGCAATGCCATCTGGTTTTGGGAATATTAGTGTCAGTGATCTTGGGCCACAGACGTTCTCCTTCAGATCAGAAAGAACATGCTGATTGCCATCAGTGAAGTGAAAGCTTTTTAAATTCAGAGTCGATGCATTTAAAATTACTTAAGTTGCTCTTTGTCTTTTCATCAGTTTATGAAATATTGTAATGGAACCATGCCAGTACCATGTTGCGTACATTTTTGAGCTTTTTGAGAACTGAATACAGTATACTGTATGGTTTTACAAAGCGATATGTACACGGGTATTTGTTTTTTATGTTGTCTTGTACGTTGTAACAAAAAGTAGATTGCACCTCCTTACAAATTTAAGACTCACCAAGTGCTATTGAAAAAGAATAGAAAATAAAACTCCAAACATAAAAAGTCTGCTTTGTCATTTCAGTGAAAAAATCAGTCGACATTGTGCAAAACATGAGAGCACACTTACTTCTCTCATTTTAATTAAGAGAGAATTATAATCAGGAGCTGTGGGGTTTGATAAGTTATTAAGTAAACGATTACAATTACTTATTCATTGTTGTTTCTAAAAAAATAATGGCAAACGTGAATACTTCCGTACTTGTCTATGATTAGGATTCTGTGATAGCGAGGTGAAGTTGAAAAAATGTCAGAATAGTCCAATGCATAAAGTTCTAAGCACGCATATTCTCTTTTTCCATAAAACAGTAGATCAGTGGAATAACAATAGCTCTATGCATGTGGGAGTTTCTGCATATGCTGACATCTCAGCAATGCATTTTTCAGGGATATGTCATGTTACATTTGTTATGTTTCTGTTTTAACTGATGTAGCACTTTTTTAGGTGCAGGATGTAGAAATAGCTGGACTATTTTGATTTTTGTTTCAGTGCTCTTCACCATAATATATTACATGTAAGAGACCAATTAGTTTTTTTTGTATAAGTGGGGGAATACGTTTAATTTTGTTTAAAAATTCCATTTCTAAATTGAGATAAGGAAATAATGTGTACGGTGTGCAAATAACGAGTGTAGATCAAAATGAAAAACAAGCAAAAATGTTTTCAAAAATGGAAACCTCTTTTTGATTTTTGATTGGGCTAAAAAAAAGAGTCTTCCAACAACAGGACACAGCGCTGGAAGCTTGTGATTAGTAATGTTAAGAAGATAATTAGAAATCATTCCAAGCTGATTTAAATTTTTTTACAAATTAATAACTCTGTATTTGTGTCAAAGCCTAATGGCAGAATAATGTCATCATATTATGGACTTGAATAAAAGTCTGTCAAAAAGAAACAGCAAAAGTTACAGATTACTTTTATTTATTTCAAACGCTACTCTACAATATTCCCAACTAAAGTAACTCAGTATACCAGAGGTGGGTGACTCGATTCACTTGATTTGACTCGAGTCTAAATTTTACTGAAAAAAAATTTTGAAAATAAGAATTGACTTGGCTTAGACTTGTTTACTGATGACTTGCACTTGATTAGATAAATGACTTACAAAGTCTCACATTATATGGTCACAGTTATTATTTTTTCAAATTTCATGATTTTAATTTACATTCTGTTATATTACATTATCTTATATATAAATGTCTACGCATGGAAGAGTGTGTGTCTGTCTGCCCGGCCCGGAAGTGCGAGGCTACAGCATAAAGCTCAAAGAGCCAGCAAGGCAGCCCCAAGTTAACGAGTCAGAAGAAGAAAGAAGGACGAGGCTACAGCATGAAGCTGAAAGAAAGCGACTCCGTTGCCAAAGTGAAACTGCAGAGGAAAGACAAATGAGAGAGAAACTTGCTTAAGGGGGTGAGCACGTCCGTAAAACGAAACCGCCGACTCTGCATTTTAATTTTTTTTCCGACAATTTCAACAGTTTCTAGGAGCGCGGGCTTTTTACAGCACAAGCTTACACAGCTAGCATTATATAATATTATATTATATTTTTATTGCTCCATACCTGCATAAGTCATTGTAATTAATTAGCATATTGTAGCACAAATGCAATGCAAGGATCAGCACAAAGAATTATCAGTTTTGGATATTTTCAATTTACTGCACTTGACACTGCAAAGAATGGAATGGTAACCTGAAGATGTGCAGATCAGAATTCACTGACATGAAAACTATGTCTTCAAACTTTATTTGTCATTTCAAGAGTTATAAAGACTGGAACGCTGACTAGAGAGTTATCTCCAAACACTGTGATATGTAACATTTCAGCCATGGAGCCTGTATCCTCAGCTGTATGTCTCTGCTGACCCCGTTTCATGCTGCCCCTCTCTAACTCCAATCGTATGGAAGCTTATTCCAGCCACCCAAAAAAAAAATGCTACTGTATTATTTCACAATAACTATTGTGTTATTTTGAAAAGATATTGTCTGCTCCCATGGGGTCACCATGCATGCATGTGCTCTGGTCATCTAGTAACAGGCAGCTAGCGAGAGAGAAGTTAAGCACGCGCATAGGGGGCAGTCACATGACAATAGGAACTTTGATCAGTAGTCCTCTCACTCCTGCTTCTATTTACTGCTACCCTGAGTCTTCTTCTGAAATATGTGATGAGTTTTGTATTTTTTGTTTGGTAAAATTCAAGCAACTTAACCCCATATTTGATCACCTGTCAATGACCAATTTTCCTATTTTGTGTGCTTGACTGTTTTTAACCAGTTTGAGCCTGCGAACTTGACCACCGTAGGGAAATTGATTAATCAGTTAAAGCCTTCTTTTTCCCCTACTGATATATTACATCCATCTTTTCTCAAAGAAATTTTAATATGGTATGGGTTTACATTTTAGACTTTATAAATAATAGCCTTTTATCTGGGATTGTGTGCATTTGTTAAACCACTGTTAAAAAGCCCAATTTGGACCCCACTGTTTTGTCAAATTATAGACATATTTCTAAGCTTCCATTTTCTTCCTAGGTCACTAAGAAAGCTGTCTTTCAGCAGCTCATATGGTACGTCGATGCACTCTATAATACATATCCAAATTACTTCAAACTAAAACAGTTATATACCAGTCTTTGTTATTTCTTATTAGGAATTGTTTTTTTTAAAGAAAGTATATTATTATCTTAGATTAATATCACTTTTTTGCTTTGCACCCTCCCTCACCATAACCTATCATCTATGGGGGAGGAGCGAAAGCTTTGGATTCATCAAAAATTTCGATCTCCAGCTTTTGACAGATCTCAACATTTTAATATCCCCTGATACTGAAAACATTGATATGTCAGTGATGGGCATGTGTCTGTATGTGTGTGTGTGTGTGTGTTTGTGTGTCACAGTTTCTTGAGGATGGTCTAGAGCTAAAATGGCTGGAAAGAATAATACCGAACTCGAAACTTAACGAGATGACGACATGTTGATTAGTTTTTGAGCCAAATCGTGCAAGAGAAAGAGCCACTCTAGAGAAACCTTCAAATACCGTAATTCTGCAATTAATTATGACTTCCTTTCATCAATTGCTATCGTAATGACTTATTTTATGATCAGAAAGATCAGTGGCAGAGTAAAATAGAATAGTTCGGGTAAGTTGGTTCCTAGGGCGCAAAGCCTACTAACGTTAACGTCTCAAGTATTTTATTAGTCAAGTCTTCTGAAGTGTGATTTAACTTGACTTGCTTGATTAAATTCAGTGACTTGACATGACTTGCTTGAATTTAATCATCATAACTTAGCATTTGACTTGAAGGTCAGGACTTGAAGCTTGCTTGAGACTTGCATATATAGGACTTAATCCCATCTCTGAAGTACACACTTCAATAATTGTAGCACTTCATTGTTTTCTCCCCAGTCTAGTCATATCACAAAATTTGATGTTTGTTTTTTTTTCTCATTGCCTCAAAAATTCTCTTCACTTTGCCCACACACTTTAATAGAAAGTATGCAATTCTGAGATTAGTTTGGTATTGTGACCACAGGCAGCCAATGGCACCGACTCCTTCAAAAATCTGATATTTTGAGTTGAGAAGAATGTAGTTTGTAATGTAGATAGATTTGCACAGTTCAAAATTAATGTCATGTGCACAGAGTACAGTGGTATTCTTAAATGCATGCTTGACCAACACACAACAGGTGCAAATTTCTGGTGTTGTGAATCTCTATAAGTTAACACAGAATATAGCAGACTAATAGTAGTCTGAATACACATTCCCAGATTCCACTGGCTATGCATCTAAATAAAATATTTGAAAATTTTTTGATGATGACTTTCTTTGCAATCAAAGCTGGGAGCCAGAATAAAATGCTGAAGTATTTAGCTTACTAGTACACATAACATCTTTACATATTTAATTGATTTTTTTACACATTACATTACTTGTCACTATGGAAATATTTTCTTATCGAAGTAAAGATTGGCCATGTTCATTGACACCACTCATCCAAACATGATTTCTTCTCATTTAAAGCATTCTGGTTTTACAGAACCACTAAATATGTATTTTGGAAGCTCAGTATGCATCCCGTTGATTATAATTACAGTAAATGTATATGAAAAATTATAATTACTTCCATCCAATTACATCTAACTCGCTTAGACCTGAACAGAGTCGCAGGGGTCTAACCCAGCTAGCATAGGGTAAAATGCAAGAAGAAACCCGTGACAGGGCTGCATTGCTAGGTGAACACACACACACACACACACATGCACACACACACACACACACACACCAAGCATACACAAGGGCCAATTAAATATCACCAGTCCACCTAACCTGCTTGTCTTTGGACAGCTGGAGGAAACCAGAGAACATGCAAACTCCACACAGGGAGGATCCAGTTTTTTCTGCCTCAATAAGATATTCTAAATTTGAAAAAGATTCATAAGATTTAATATCTAAAGCTTATATTAATATATATTGGCCTACTTAATAACTGAAATGTAATCTTTTTTTCTGTTTCATTTTACATTTATTTTGTGATCTAATGGTTTCTATCTCACAGCAATGCTTCCATTATGACACTGTTTTTCCTTTCTTTTTCTTTTTGTAATCACTTGAGAGCTTTCACTCGTTGGTCTTTTATCTTTGCTTTGGAATACTTGCCTTGGAATGGTATTTTGAAAAGAGATTGTTGAGGGACGAAATTTATTTCAGCATTAATGTACCAAACGTCACTCTAGAGGCATAAATGAAAAGGCAGCCTTCTGCTGTGCAGTGAGCACACATTAATTGCCAAGTGATAAAATGCAAAAGCTGACCTTTAAACATTATGCAAGAGCTGTTGACCATTGGCACTATCGTGGCTTTATGTGAATGCATTGCCATACCCAAGTCAGAAAAGGAGCTATTTCTATCATCACTGTCTTAAAGAATTACAGTTCATGCTTACAAAGGAACTGGGGAAACTGATATCAGTCAAGATTCTGAAAGCCTATGGTTAGTAATGCTCTTGATATATTTTTAATCAAGCAAAGAAAGACTAACTGTAGTGCAAAGGGCAGAACTATTAGTTTTTGTAGAAAAAAATGAAAACAAATTATGCTTTACTTGTTTAGCATTTCATTGTTTTACTGTTGTATGAGGCTGGATTTCTTCAGAAAGAATTTTTTTAATTATTCTGAATTTCTGTTAATCTAAATAGCTAATAAGTGTCATGAACTGTGTTTGTAAGTAAGACGGCATTCTAGTTCCAGAAAGCATTAAAAATTCACTTAGATAAATTAGATTAAAAAAAAAATGACTACATAATGCCACCTTAGTCTAGGGGCCTGGATTCAATCCTCAGCCATGTCACTGTCAAGGAGACATTTGCACATTCTTCTTTTCTTCCTACTACTTCCTTAAACATCCCAGAAATGTGCATGTGAGCTTAACTGGCATCTCTGAATTGTGTGACAGCGTGTTCTGTAATAATCCAGCATCCAGTCCAGAGATGAAAAACCGATGGATGGAATTTTTGCAGTGAAATGTAATGACAACAAGTGAGAACTTGTCATATACTGTGTGGCCGAAAAGTTCATGAAGTACATATTCTGACATGACATTTTTGCACTTCAAACAAAAAGTACCAACTGTAAGATCCAATGTTAGAAAGTTAATGCTTTAAGTTAAACTCATATTAGTACGTGTTAAATTTGAATAGAGTACCAGTTTCTTTCAATGCCATAGACAATGGTATAGTCTTTTACCCCCTGTAAGTTAATAAGAGATAGAACGTTCTTGCTATAACTAAGATACAGTGTGTTAATTGTGTCAATTGTTGTTTAGAATAGGTCCCATTGCTGCATTACCGTATGAAAATGGGATAATCATACAGTTTTCTGACCGTTTAGAAATGGTTCAGCTGCATAAGCAAACTTAAAGAAGTGAAACAAGATTTATGAGCTTTAAACAGATTTTTTCATAAACAAGAACCTTTTCTTTCTTTGCTATACCAATTTTTTCTCTATTTTTGTGTGAACTGTTTTACTTTGTAATTTTACTAAAGCTTTTAAAAAATTAAAATATTTTGTCTGTGGAATCATTTCAACGTATCAAACTATTGCCAGAATCCCATGAAGCAAACTAAAGCTGCAGAACTTTGGTAATTTTGGGTAAACTTAGGTACATCAACTAATCTCTTAGGTTCTTTTGTTAATGAGGGATAGAAATAAATGTCGAAAACAGCTACATAACCTTTAATCTGTCTCACTGTCCATTGCTGTACTCCATGTATTTCACCCACACTACCTCTAAGGCAGGTCGATTGCTGATTAGTGTTGTCTTTACTTTCAAACCTCAGCTTCAACCCAGTTTAATACCAATAGGGGGGCTTCAGAAGGGTGTCTCCTTGTGCTGTTAATGGACCACAGCTTAGCAAAGCATGAACAATCTAACCTCCTGGCAGCACTGTTAGCAGTCAGACAGTCACCAGTTTTAAGCTTTCACTTAAAAACTCTATTTATTTGCATCAAAACCAATAGCAGAAGTATACAACAATACATAGAACAACAACCTAAGTGGTTTAAGTCTTCATGTAGTTCCATTATCAATAGCAAAATGCTGATGAACTTTTCAAAATGGTTGGTTTTCTTTAGCTATAGGTTATATAACTTCAATAGAAAAAAAAAAGAAAAAAAAAAGATTTCTGGCTGAAGACAGAACTCTGTGCAAAGTGTCAGTTTCTTCACCAAACAGCAACTGAAAGAGAGTTCTTTTAGGAAATTGTCTTCTTTATTTAAAGGGAGATGTTCTCCCCCTCTGCTTTTACCCCAAATAAGCACATACATGCAATAAATGGCTTACTTCTTTTCATCTCTGGTACCAGGGCACCATAACATTTTACTCTGGATTCTGCTTTGTGATCCTAGAATACACTGTGTTCCTGTTATCCTGTTCAGTTTGCCCAAACGCATACTAAGACACCTGACGTGGCATCCAAGTTTAAATTATTCCCTGTATAAACTGCTATGCAATCAAGTTCAAGTAAGTCCCTTTTCTATATTTCTTCTATGCCACTATAAATATCATGATGTTCATTTCCCTTTAATTATTCAATGGTAGGGCGGCACAGTGGCACAGTGGTAGTGCTGCTGCCTCGCAGTAAGGATACCTGGGTTCACTTTCTGGGTCCTCCCTGCGTGGAGTTTGCATGTTCTCCCCATGTCTGCGTGGGTTTCCTCCAGGTGCTCCGGTTTCCTCCCACAGTCCAAAGATATGCAGGTTAAGTGCATTGGCGATTCTAAATTGTCCCTAGTGTGTGCTTGGTGTGCGTGTGTGTGTGTGGCCTGTGGAGGGCTGGCGCCTTGCCCGGGGTTTGTTCCTGCCTTGCGCCCCTGTGTTGGCTGGGATTGGCTCCAGCAGACCCCCGTGACCCTGTGTTAGGATATAGCGGGTTGGATAATGGATGGATGGATGGATATTCAATGGTAGAAACACTAATGGCTGAAAGTATGGATCTAGATTAACCTTCTTCGTACCTTTCTACCACAGTAGGTATCATATATTTTAAGGATGAAACACAACTTTATGTAGAGTTTATATGTATGAAGTCCTATCGAATCTCTGTAAGAGACAGATGTGTTCATGGTTCACACATTGGTGCTTAGAGACTGCACGTGAGAACTCCAGTCCTTAATTAATTAAACACAAAGATGCAGTAAGTAGCACTGTCGTAATGTAGAAAACATTGACTATTACAGAAATAACAAGAAATTATTTTTCCAGTAGAAGTTATTGACAGGGCACAAAAAACAGTGTACTGCACTGAGTCGAGGACCTGTGGATGCCTTTCCATCCAGTGGCGACCAAAGTAATAATGACGCTGATAGGATCCTCCGAGCTACATAGGTTGCCTGGCTTTACCATGTGTCGGGTTTGTGTAGTGCATATCATTATAATCTGATCACATACAAAAACTTCCCATTTTTCTGCTTACTCCTGGATGACCTCATTTTGAGTGCATGAAGCTGTTGCCTTTCTTTGAAGTCTGCTACAGCCATTGGGCTGCTCCCTGTGTCCATGTAATATACAGTATATACGTGTATTCCTGCTGATAGTACTTATGAGCCACAAACACTGGTAATGTTAAAGCATGTAGCTCAGATTTGTGTTTGCAAAAAAGGGACAGCTCAATATGTGGTTGAAAATTTAAAAATTTAAAAACAAGTAATACAATATTTAACTGATAAAGAACTTTTCAAATCCTTAAAATACTGACAATGAACAATAACCCTACTACCTGATTAATAATGGAATAATATTGAATGCAGAAGCTTACTGGACATCATTTTGTTAGTTTCTTCTGTGCTTCTCTTATTTCCTTTGCATCATAAATATGATTTGAAACACAAGCAACTGGAAACTGCATATTTAAGAGCAACTGTCTGTCCTTTCATCATTGCTTACACAGCTTTTCTCAAGGTTTTCTTAAAACTGAGGAAAGGAGGGAATCTGATTTCAAGTGCCCTTCAACTAAATGATGTTTGTGTTCTTTTGTTGACAAAGCTATTCGGTGGTCAGTGAAGTCTTTCTTTGATTTTTTCTTTTTTTTTATATAAAAATGACAACAATGACATATTATTGTTAAATGAGTGAATCTTGCCTCAGGGATATTCTTTAGCCCTTTGGCTAGAATATATACTTTTTAACTATGTAATTAAATATCAGGTAAATGTGTCCTTTGTTGAAGGTTTAAAAAACCACAAAGTTGTATTTACTTAACATCCTGTGTTAAGAACCTGCTTATACAGTAAAAAATACATTGAAATTAAAGCATGCAGAAATATTGTTTGCTTCTTCTATGTACAACACAATAAAACACATCCTGTGGGTGTCTTTTAACAAATTGAATGATTCCTGTGGGTTTTAAATATCCCATATCCCAAAACGGTGTAACAACTCAGGATTTATCAACAAAAAAGAAGTAGAGATCAAATGATTATTTTCCATGAGAAAATGTCTTCTCCACAGTTTATACATCTGTCTTTCAGACTCTGGAGATCTGGAATCAACTGTGCTCCTACCTGTGACCTACCTGCTCATGTTCTCCTGGGGCCTCATTTATTAAGCTTGCGTACCCACAAAACGAGGCCTGAAATGTGCGTATGCAACTTCCCTCGGAAATACTGGGATTTGTAAAAGAAATCCTGACGGAGGAACATGCGTACATCAACCGCAGCTGTGACCCATGCATACCCAACATTTCAGAGAAACTGAGAAATGACAACACCTTTGATCAAGCGGACGAATGCAGCCCAACCAACCCACATGCATAGTAAGTCATATCAGTGAGCCGTTACTGGTAATGTGTGTTGACGTGACAAAGATATTACACTTCAAAAACAATAAATATGATGTACAGACTCTATTTTAATTCACTTTAAACAGGGCCAATGCTACGTATTTGCACTGAAGAACTGTTTTGGTGTTTTGTCAGTTTATATTGGCTACCTGTTGTCATTTCTCAAGGAACTGGCTGACAGTTCAGGAATATTTCAGCCAAGTCTCACTCCATTATGCCTGCTGTACTGGTGAGACACTACATCCAGTTTTCATATGGTATGGGTGGACACATACAAAAAAAACTGGTAACATAAAAAAGTAACTTGCAGCCATATTGGTTTTCATCACATAATTGGGGCACTTTACTACACTCATGTTGCAATAAGCGCAAGAACTAGAAATCAAATAATCCTTTGCCATGGGAAAATGTGTTCTCCACAACTTATACATCAGTCTTTCAGACTCTGGTGGTCTGGATTCAATGGTGTATCTACCTGTTCATGCTTTCCAGGGGCCTCATTTATAAAGTGAGAATGAAGAAGCTTTTGTTAATCGTAAGCAGTTACATTCCATTAATGTGCAAGTCATCCAAGTAGTGACTGGCAAACATCTTATCTCAGAGGCCCAGGTCAACCCGTTATTCATTTATTCTGAGATGAAGTAGCTTTGCCAGACATGATGGTACTGTACATGGCGGCTTGTTGGAAAGGTAATTGATTGAACCCTCTGTGTTCCATATGACCTGTGCTGTTCATTGTAACAGCAATCATGTTATTATGTGTGCCAGGAGATAGTGGCTACTCGCTCAGACAATGGTGCCTGAAACCTTTCTAGCATTCCCCAGAACACAGAGAAAATTCATGATCTTACGCTCTTAGTTTCAGAAATCATGCCAAATACTCTTGTAATGCAAGTGGCAGGGGCTCGACAGCCCAGGAGGGAGCTGCTCTACCAGCCAATGAGATTCTGCAGCATTGTGATTGCACGTGTATGAGGTTGATTAGTATGCTCCAAATATGGATGTTTGAGGTGCGTTCATATTTACAAGGTGATTGTGATTTATAAGCAATAAATTGCGTAGAAATGTGCATACTCAATGTTTTATAAATCTAATTTTCTTTTTTTTCTTGTATGCATTTTCCTGTTTTTTTGTTGTGCACATATTCTCAAAGTTTTATAAATGAGGCCCTAGCACTTTGGTAATGAAACCCCAGAACAAACTGAACCACAAACTCAAAGGCTCTTTGTAAGTCCCTGTATGCTAAGACCTGATTTCTGAAACCAAGCGATACATTCCACCAATAAATCAACAACCCATGAGGTCCTAAAGACAAAAATATACTTACAATTTTCTGACCTCAGGGGCACTTAAGGTTATTATGGAGACAGGATTGGTATCAGCAACTATGGAGTAATACAAACCATGTAAAAAAATAAACTTCCTAGCCAAACGTTTTAGGCAAAATTCAGGATCCGGTTATGAAAGTGATAACCCCCCTACTCCATAAATTAACTTTAAAAAATAAGTGGCAAATAATGTGTGACCATTGCAAGCAGTCTGCAGAGCACTGCTCCCCAGATAACCACACTTGTTAAATCACAAGGTGGCTCCAGGTAGCCACACATCCACCCTGGGAAATGAGGGCTCTGAACTTTGCTGCTGTTCTTCAAGGTGGCCCAAGCCTCCTGAAATAGCTGCATGATGTCTTGCTACATCTCCCCAATGAAAATGTAATTTTTTTTTTCGGAAGGAGAGCAGGCTATATCTAATCTGTCCTTTTAATCCTTATAATTATAACTATCAATGCAACAATAGGCTGTATGGCAATAACTTGTAGGGAAATTGGAAATTAAGATTAAAACTATCTCACTACCAGTTAAGACTATAAAATGACATTAAAAATTCAGAATCAATGTCTCCAAGATGGGACAGTTAATTTGGTGAGCTGGAATGTAAAAGGTCTGAATCACGAATTAAAGAGAAAGAAAATATGCTCTCACCTAACAGGCTTAAACGCTAAAATAGTATTTTTACAGGAGACCCACTTACTAAGCAAGGATCAATTCTGGCTACAAAAAGACTGGACTGGCCAAATGTTCCATTCTAGCTTTACAAAGAAAACTAGAGGTGTGGGAATTCTCATACATAGAACAACCCCATTTGTAGCATTAGATGTAGTATCGGATCCTGAAACGAGATATGTGATGGTCATGGGCAACTTATTTAATTGTAAAATGATTTTGATAAATGTTTATGCACCCAATGTTGATGATAAGGAATTCATGCAAAATCTATTTGCATCCATTCCCAATGTGAACACTCATAAAATTATAATGGCTAGGGACTTTAATTGTGTTTTAAATCCACTCTTAGATAGGACTCCTGCCACAGTGGGGACGACATCTAACACTGCAAAGACAATTTCACAGTTTGTAACCGACCACAACTTATCAGACCCCTGGAGATTTCTAAACCCAAACTCAAGAACATATTCATTCTACTCACCAGTGCATCATAGCTACTCAAGAATTGATTATTTCTTTATAGATAATAATTTCTTGCCTACGATTAAATCTTGTAAATACGACACAATTGTTATCTCCGATCATGCACCTCTAGTTTTGGAGCTAAAATCATTATGCCCCCCACACTCACCTCACAGATGGCGCCTTAACCCTCTTCTATTAACAGATGAGAACTGTACAGAATTTATATCCAAACAAATTAGCTTCTTCCTAGAGACAAACACACCCTGAGAGGTCTCTACAGGAACACTCTGGGAAACTCTAAAGGCCTTCTTAAGAGGACAGATTATTTCATATATTTCCCACAGAAATAAATTAGAAACCAAGAAAGTGTCAGAGCTAAGAAGCAAAATTACTAGAATCGATGAAGAACAAGCCAGGCGTCCAAGTGAGGCTCTTCATAGGAATAGGCAGGCTCGCATACAGAACTCAACATCTTGACAACTAAAGAAACTGAACAACTTATTTATAAATCAAGACATCATTACTACAAACATGGAGAGAAAGCTAATAAGCTTTTAGCTCAACAAATCCACAAGCAAGAAGTTTGCAATGCAATCCCAGTAATCACACAATCTAATGCGTTTCTGGATACATTACAGATACCACAAATACAATACAATACAATACAATACAGTTTATTTTTGTATAGCCCAAAATCACACAGGAAGTGCCGCAATGGGCTTTAACAGGCCCTGCCTCTTGACAGCCCCCCGACCTTGACTCTCTAAGAAGACAAGGAAAAACTCCCAAAAAAACCTTGTAGGGAAAAAATGGAAGAAACCTTGGGAAAGGCAGTTCAAAGAGAGACCCCTTTCCAGGTAGGTTGGGCATGCAGTGGGTGTCAAAAGAAGGGGGTCAATACAATACAATGCAGTACACAGAACAGAACAATTTCTCAATATAGTAAGAAATAAAAAATATAAATTTTAGAAGTACAGAGCAGAATTTAACAGTAGATGATATATCCCATAATAAGATTTGGATTTGTGTAGAGTCCTGGAGACCTCATCCTTCAAGCTGCCTCCCCCATTTGGCCATTCCACGGCTGAAACAGTGCTGGGCCAGCCAATCCAATGAAAGGACCCCTCTTTCCCACGATTCCTGTGATCCTCCATCTGGGATGACTTTTCTTTAGGCAGGCAAAACAACCTGGCAGGTGGGCCGTGGCACCAAGTGCCACATTTGAGTACCGAGAAGAAAAACAGAATAAGTGAGGGTTATTATACAATTATAACTGTCATGTTACTTATGTTTAAGTGCTAATGACTAACAACAGAGATGCAGTCTGTACAGTTAATCAGCAGCTCTAGTCAGGATATGCTAAACTGAAGTAGTGAGTCTTCAGCCGGGATTTAAAAGCTGAGACTGAAGGGGCATCTCTTATAGTAGCAGGCAGACCATTCCACAGTTTAGGGGCCCTGTAACTAAAAGCGACCTCCCACTGTTATTTTATTAATCCTTGGAATCATAAGCAGACCGGCATCTTGAGATCTTAATGTGTGCTCAGGTTTGTAAGTCATGATAAGTTCAGACAAGTAAGCCGGACCTCGACCTTTTAATGCTTTATATGTTAAAAGAAGAAATAGATACTTTTAGTGCTGAGGAACTGGATAAACCTCTGACCCTATCAGAATTACTATATGCTATAAAGTCACTTCAAGGCGGGAAATCAGCAGGCCCTGATGGCTACCCTATAGAATTTTATAAGAAATTCTCCACTCAGCCATCTCCCCTTTTATTGGCAACATTTACAGAAGCTAGAGACAATCAAATTCTACCTCAAACTTTTCATCAAGCATTAATCACCGTCTTTCCTAAACAAAATAAGGACTTGTTACAATGTGCATCATACAGACCAATTTCACTCCTGAATAATGATGTTAAGATACTTTCAAAAATCATAGCTAGAAGGATGGAGAAAGTGCTGCCTTCGGTAATATCACAGGATCAAACTGGATTTATTAAAGGCCGACACTTTTCTTCCAATCTTTGACGCCTGTTTAATGTAATATATTCACGAGCAAAGACACACACCCCAGAGATATTAGTATCATTGGATGCAGAAAAAGCATTTGATATGATTGAATGGAACTACCTTTTCACTACATTGGAGAAATTTGGGTTTGGCCCGAATATTTTGTGCATGGATCAAACTACTGTATACCAGTCCAGAAGCCTCAGTCTGTATTAACAACATTTGTTCAGACTACTTTAAACTAGAACGTGGCACCAGACAAGGATGCCCTTTGTCACCACTGCTGTTTGCAATCGCCATTGAACCACTGGCAGTCCACTGGCAAAATTCTTATCAGATAAAGGGGACTATCCGAGGAGGACTGGAACAGAAAATTTCTCTATATGCAGATGATATGGTCTTATATATATCAGACCCAGAAAACACTGTGCCTGCAGTTTTAACAGCACCTTCAGATTTTCAAAAGATTTCTGGTCTCAAAATTAATTTGAATAAAAGTATACTCTTTCCAGTGAATTCACAAGCATATAATATCAGATTGGACACCCTACCTTTTACCATAGCAGATCAGTTTAAATACCTAGAGGTAAATATCACAAGTAAACACAAAGCTCTTTATTCGCTATCTGTATGGAAAAAATTAAGCAAGACTTTCATAGATGGTCAACCCTTCATCTCACTCTAGCCGGAAGAATTAACATTAAGATGAATATCCTTCCTAAGCTTTTTTTTTTTATTTCAAAACATCCCAATATATATCAATAAATCATTTTTTAAGCAATTAGATTTAACCATAACCTCATTTATTTGGAACTCAAAACATTCACATATCCGAAGAGCGACCCTACAAAGACCTCAGGCAGAAGGTGGCATGGCTCTACCTAATTTTCAGTTTTATTACTGGGCAGTAAATATACATGCCATAAAAACCTGGACACAAATAAATGAACATGCACAGGCCTAGTCCGCAATAGAAGTAAAATCCTGCAGCACTTCTTTATATTCCCTGCTCTACGCTCCAATAAATGCAAGTTACCGCAAATATACTAATAACCCAATTGTGCTTCACTCACTCAGAACATGGAACCAAATTAGAAAGCAATTTAAGATGGAAAATCTTCTATCTGTGGCACCCCTGCAAGAGAACCACCTCTTTCAACCCTCGCAAACATATCCAGTTTTTAATATCTGGAAAAGATTTGGGATTAAATTGCTCAGAGATCTTTATATAGACAACATCTTTGCATCCTTTGAACAATTACATTCCAAATTTAACCTTTCAGCTACACATTTCTTTCACTATCTTCAAATTAGAAACTTTGTCAAACAGAACCTGCCCGATTTTCCTCATCTCGTACTCTCCACCATTCTAGAAAAAATACTGCTCAACCTCGAGGACTTAGACACCATTTCTGCAATTTATAAAATTTTATTAGAGTCCCTTCCTTTTAAAGATCCAAGAGGACAATGGGAAAAAGATCTCTTAATTAATATACCAGAAAAGGAGTGGAAGGTAGCAATGCAGAGAATTCACTCAAGCTCCATATGCGCAAAACATAGAATTATTCAACTCAAAATTATATATCCAGCTCATCTGTCTTGCTTAAAACTGTCCAAAATGTTTCCAGGGCAAGATCCAACCTGCGAATGCTGCAACCAAGCTCCTGCCTCACTGGGTCACATGTTTTGGGCATGCACCTCATTCTCATTCTCATTCATCCTAGGGCACGAAGCGGAAGCAGAAGCAGACAATGGCTGACAGTGAGATGAATCACGTTGCCGTTGTCATAGAAGAACTCCAGGCACTCGACGAACAGATTCAGAAACTCCTGTCCAGACGAAGATACCTTAGGGATCTGAAGGCTCGGCTGCTGGATAAACCGTCCTCGCCATTTGTAATCGGCGTAACAACAACCCCGCTTTGTGCCGCTCAAGTGAACTTCACCCCCGCGCCTCGTAGGAGAGACACTGATGATGACCTTGGCGTATTTCAGCTATGCAGGCGGGGGTTCAAGGCCAGAACACCTCCATCGGCACAGGCGAGCATCTTGACTCAGAACCGGTTCGACCCTCTCCGCATCCCCAGTTTGCCTTCAGCCCCTGGTGATGTAATAGTGGTAGGTGATTCTATTTTTAGAAACATCAATATCGCATGCCCTAATCGAAAATCGTTTGTTTCTTGTTTTCCCGGTGCTCGTGTCCGAGATGTGATGAGACGTGCGCCGGCAACCTATGAGAAGCACAAGAATAGGGCAGTTGGAGCAATTGTTTTGCATGCCGGCGTGGACGACATAAGGCACTGACAGTCGGAAATCCTCAAGGCTGACTTCGCAGCACTAATTAAAGACATGAAGGAGAGGTCCCCATCGGCAAAGATCTTCATTTCGGGTCCACTATCTCTCGTCAGACAATCAAACGAGTACTACAGTCTTCTGCTAGGATTAAACAACTGGCTGCAGGGCTTCTGCAAGAATCAAGACATCGGGTTCATCAACAACTGGGACCTCTTTTGGGAAAGACCGCGTTTCTTCAAGCGAGATGGCCTGCATCCGAACAGTTCTGGCGCCCGGGTCCTCTCTGAAAACATATCTAAGGCAATTTGTTTATCTTGACTATCTATCTCTACTCTTAACCCCTTCCGAAATGCTACTGCTGTGCTAGGACATAATTGTTTAATAAAATCTTCCGTAAAAGTGCACAACATTAATACTGTAATAACCAATCTCAATGCACGTAGAAAATCCAGGCAATACAGCATCAACACCAATAATTTAATTAAAATTACTACTTTAGATGAACAATTTATTAAAACTATAAAAACAAACTATAGGTTAAACAAAAAATACGCACAGAGTGGCGCTAAAAAAAATAACTTAGTTCCTGTTCCAAATATCAATAACGCACATAGTATTCATCTCTGCCCCTCTGAAACATTAAATATGGCACTATTAAATGTTAGAGCTTTAACTAACATTATTATTAGTGATAGAAAACTAGATTTTATTGCACTAAGTGAAACGTGGCTTAGCTCAGATGGCGCAGCTGTTTTAATCGAATCTGCGCCTCCGGATTACAGTTTTACTCGTGCAGATCGCCAAGGAAAGAGAGGCCGGGGCTTGGCAAACATTTACTCAAGACGGTTAAAGAGTAAAGATGTCAGTTTTGGTAAATTCAAGTCCTTTGAGTATCTCGCCGTTGTTATTCATGGAGATTCTCACGTTCTAGCATTATCCATGTATAGACCTCTTAACACTAGAATTACCAGAGCCTACGAAAAAACTCGTAAATCCGTCCCACCTTAAATCGCGTCTTAAATCCGTTTGCACCTCTCCACCAGAGTCCTTTGTCATCTAAATGTGCTGATAAACAAAAGCTTCTAGCAGCCAGCTATTCCATCCCCCCACCGACTTAGAATGAACTTCTCTCCTAGCTCAAGCCTTGCCTTGATTTGATTACCTGGGATTGAAGTGGAGTTTTACAGTGGAAATAATTCTAGCATTATTTGGAATACACGCATTTCATGTGTGTTCCATTTCTATAGTAGGCTGTGCAAACACATTTTTAAAACAGAAACGTTTTTCATATTCTAATAGTAAATGACAAAATGTAGGCATAAACTATATAACGTATGAAGCCTGAAGTCCATATATCAAAGAAACACTTTCACAAAAGGTACAAATAAGAGAACACGTGCGCTTTCATTCAAAAAATTTAAAAAAAAAAAGCCGCGTTAGCATGCCACATTGACACTTGTACTACAACCGCTGCGGTGGTGTAATGGTATCAGCCCCTGACTGGGAATCAGAGGGTGGCGAGTTCGATCCTGCACGGCTCCACTTCGAGAAATGAACTGCATTTATTCTTACAATTTTAGAATAACAACATAAATTTGATTTCAGTCTGTAAGGAGCCGGTGTAACATATGATACTGGTAAAGGTTAGCTTTTTTTTTTTTTTTTTTAATTCAATTTTCATTCTCGCAGTCGCATTCAGAATCAATCCATACAACCCCATCTGACACAGCTGGTTTCACATAAATAAAAGTGTACTTTTATTCAAGACTATAACCGAAGAATAAAGAAAGCAAGTTACAGTTGGTGGTTGATACGACAGCTTGCGTGGTGCAATGTTAAGAGCTGCTGATTTCCGATCCGTGCTATATAAAATCATCACATTCAAATATTAACAGTTCCCACACACCCAAGGTCCACCATTCCTACATTTACGACATGTGTACTTGTTGCAGTGTACACACCTCTCTGTGCTATGGTTCCTATTACAGTGAATGAGCACCTGACACTGTACTTTCTTCCCTGGGGGAAGCTGAGGTCTTAGAACGGAAGTTTGTTGACGCTGTATCATCTTTTCTTTTTCCATCGCCTTTTCCTGTAAGAAGCGACGACGAAGTTCCTCTGCAAGGTGAGCCATGAACACTCTTCTTTTCTCAGCGGACCCCGTGCATGCCTTATACAGTACGTGTGCGTTCATCGCTGCTAGGTCAAGGATGTTGTACAACACAGCAACCGGCCACCTGCGTGTTCCTGTTCGCACTGAACAAGCACGCGCCTTCTGGTCCATGATGTCAACGCCACACTGGGGAAAAAAGAAAGACAAATATATGTGACATTTTGAAGAAATCATTTTATCACCAGAAGAGCACCAGAATACTTCGTCACACTAATATTTTTTTCATTAGCATACCTTCATGTGGTTGTAGTCTGTGACCGTGTTTGGTTTTTTTTTTTTTTTTATCTTGCCCAATCTCCACATCATGGTGCATTGTGCTGAGAATGCAGACAGACTTCATCTTTTTGGGCACATACACTGTCAGCATGGCACTGGGAGATCTAAACACCAGCGTGGAGAATTGTTCGTGTACTGAACTGACTTTAGCTGCAGGTGGAAGTTCCCGTTGCACTTTATTCATGGTGCCAAGCAGAGTTGTATTGCGGTGCAGCAGTCTATTAGCCAGCGAAAGTGACGTGAAGAAGTTGTCTGTTGTTACGGTTCTGCCTTTGTCCAGAAATGGCTCCATAAGCTTTATGACCACAGACTCGGAAAGTCTTTCTCCCGCGGGACGACTGGGATCTTTTCCTAAATAAGGAGTGGCATTGCACATGTAGTTTGTCTCCAAATCTGCCGCAATCCAAAAAGGCAGAACCGTAACAACAGACAACTTCTTCACGTCACTTTCGCTGGCTAATAGACTGCTGCACCGCAATACAGCTCTGCTTGGCACCATGAATAAAGTGCGACGGGAACTTCCACCTGCAGCAAAAGTCAGTTCAGTACACGAACAATTCTCCACGCTGGTGTTTAGATCTCCCAGTGCCATGCTGACAGTGTATGTGCCCAAAAAGATGAAGTCTGTCTGCATTCTCAGCACAATGCACCATGATGTGGAGATTGGGCAAGATAAAAAAAAAAAAAAAACAAACACGGTCACAGACTACAACCACATGAAGGTATGCTAATGAAAAACATATTAGTGTGACGAAGTATTCTGGTGCTATTCTGGTGATAAAATGATTTCTTCAAAATGTCACATATATTTGTCTTTCTTTTTTCCCCAGTGTGGCGTTGACATCATGGACCAGAAGGCGCGTGCTTGTTCAGTGCGAACAGGAACACGCAGGTGGCCGGTTGCTGTGTTCTACAACATCCTTGACCTAGCAGCGATGAACGCACATGTACTGTATAAGGCATGCACGGGGTCCGCTGAGAAAAGAAGAGTGTTCATGGCTCACCTTGTAGAGGAACTTCGTCGTCGCTTCTTACAGGAAAAGGCGATGGAAAAAGAAAAGATGATACAGCATCAACAAACTTCCGTTCTAAGACCTCAGCTTCCCCCAGGAAAGAAAGTACAGTGTCAGGTGCTCATTCACTGTAATAGGAACCATAGCACAGAGAGGTGTGTACACTGCAACAAGTACACATGTCGTAAATGTAGGAATGGTGGACCTTGGGTGTGTGGGAACTGTTAATATTTGAATGTGATGATTTTATATAGCACGGATCGGAAATCAGCAGCTCTTAACATTGCACCACGCAAGCTGTCGTATCAACCACCAACTGTAACTTGCTTTCTTTATTCTTCGGTTATAGTCTTGAATAAAAGTGCACTTTTATTTATGTGAAACCAGCTGTGTCAGATGGGGTTGTATGGATTGATTCTGAATGCGACTGCGAGAATGAAAAGTGAATTAAAAAAAAAAAAAAGCTAACCTTTACCAGTATCATAAGTTACACCGGCTGTTACAGACTGAAATCAAATTTATGTTGTTATTCTAAAATTGTAAGAATAAATGCAGTTCATTTCTCGAAGTAGAGCCGTGCGAAATCAAACTCGCCACCCTCTGATTCCCAGTCAGGGGCTGATACCATTACGCCACCTGTAGTACGAGTGTCAATGTGGCATGCTAACGCGGCTTTTTTTTTTTTTTTTTTTTTGAATGAAAGCGCACGTGTTCTCTTATTTGTACCTTTTGTGAAAGTGTTTCTTTGATATATGGACTTCAGGCTTCATACGTTATATAGTTTATGCCTACATTTTGTCATTTACTATTAGAATATGAAAAACGTTTCTGTTTTAAAAATGTGTTTGCACAGCCTACTATAGAAATGGAACACACATGAAATGCGTGTATTCCAAATAACGCTAGAATTATTTCCACTGTAAAACTCCACTTCAATCCCAGGTAATCAAATCAAGGCAAGGCTTGAGCTAGGAGAGAAGTTCATTCTAAGTCGGTGGGGGGATGGAATAGCTGGATGCTAGTAGCTTTATCAGCACATTTAGATGACAAAGGACTCTGGCGGAGAGGTGCAAACGGATCTAAGACGCGATTTAAGGTGGGACGGATTTACGAGTTTTTTCGTAGGCTCTGGTAATTCTAGTGTTAAATTCAACGCATCTTTTTTTGAGAAATTCTCTGACTTAATGTCAATTTTAATTACCAACTATGACACACTCTCCTTCTCAGGGGTGGGGTTTGATTTGCTTTCAATCCTATTTTTTGTAAAAATTGATCTGTATGTATGGAATGATTACAATAAAATTAATTTTAAAAAAAAGAGGTTAAAAAAAAAGAAAATGTAATTTTTTTAGATTTATTTTCACTACAGGTAAAACTGTGTATTGTCTTTGTTTTGCATTTTATCTGATTACCACAAAAAAGAAAATGTTGGCTTAAAGTGTTCATATAATAATATAAAAAAAATATTTTTGAACTTTGATTTGCATTTAAATGTTTGAAAGTATGCAAACATCAACTTACAGCAGAACTGCAAAAATATGCTGACTAAATTAAAAGGTGAATCTATAGCTAGTTTAATTTAAAAATTTGAATATGACACATTTAATAGTAAAATCATGTATATTTCTATCAAGTAATCTGATTGCATTAAATAAGTTGATAAATTAGAACCTACTTGAAAATGGAACAAGCATGATAAAAATTCTAATAATTGCAACAATGAAACTGGGCACATGTTAAATTCTATTATCTTTTTGGACAAGAAAACTTTGCTCAGTAGCATATGCTAGCATGATAATAATTAATTATGCATCAGAAATCATAACTATTAGGAATGCTTTATAAAATAGCCTGCATCCCACGCTAGTACAGAAATTGCCAGATGGCCACTAAAGTTAATCTTTTTTTTTCTTTTTAATACATTATTGGATTAAAAATATCTTATTCTTAGTGGATTAGCTCTGCTGTAATTAATGTTCTTGGCAAAATATGAGTAAACAACCCACAGGAAAATAAAAAGTAATGATTTTTTTAAAGAACAAACTTTATTTTTCAATTTTCAATTTATTTTATTTTATTATTCCAGTTAATATTTGTATTTTGTAAGTAGAATAGCCCTTATATATATCGGTTTTAGCAGAATCTTGATAAGCAGATTTGAGAGTGCTATGTTATTTAATGACCTAAGCATGCCAGTGATTTTACAGATTGTAATATAATGTAGATTTTATAATAACTCTTGCATAGTTTCTTACATTTTTTAACATTATTTTATGATTTTTTATTTAATGATTTGAAAGAAGTGACAAAGGGCAGCCCTGATCACCGATTCTGTTCATAACTTTTATGGACAGAATTTCTAGGCGCAGCCAGGGTGTTGAGGGGGTCCGGTTTGGTGGACTCAGGATTGGGTCACTGCTTTTTGCAGATGATGTTGTCCTGTTTGCTTCATCAGGCCGTGATCTTCAGCTCTCTCTGGATCGGTTCGCAGCTGAGTGTGAAGCAGCTGGAATGGGAATCAGCACCTCCAAATCCGAGACCATGGTCCTCAGCTGGAAAAGGGTGGAGTGCCCTCTCAGGGTTGGGAGCGAGATCCATAAAGAAACAAAAGCACAGCACAATAAATGCTGAAACACAAGATACTTTGCCCTGAAGATTGTGCCTCTGTTTGTCTGAGAGACTGACAGTTGTCATGTTTCAGCTGGGGTTTCTCCCCTGGCTGGGCTAAGTGCTGTGTTTTTTGTCTTTTTTGTTCATTTTTGATAGATAGATAGATAGATAGATAGATAGATTGATAGATAGATAGATAGATAGATAGATAGATAGATAGATAGATAGATAGATAGATAGATAGATAGATAGATAGATACTTTACTAATCCCCAAGGGGAAATTCACATACTCCAGCAGCTGCATACTGATAAAAACAATTTTAATTAAAGAGTGATAAAAATGCAGTGCAAGTTAAAAAATTCAAGATGGAGAGTGTGAGGCAGGTATAACAGACAATAACATTGTATTGTGTTAACGTTTACCCCCCCCCCCCCCCGTGGAATTGAAGAGTCGCATAGTGTGGGGGAGGAACAATCTCCTCAGTCTGTCAGTGGAGCAGGACGATGATAGCAGTCTGTCGCTGAAGCTGCTCCTCCGTCTGGAGATGATACTGTTCAGTGGATGCAGTGGATTCTAAGTGATTGACAGGAGCCTGTTCAGCGCCTGTCTCTCTGTCACAGATGTCAGACTGTCCAGCTCCATGCCTACAATAGAGCCTGCCTTCCTCACCAGTTTGTCCAGGCGTGAGGCATCCCTCTTCTTTATGCTGCATCCCCTGCACATCTGCATCTTATTGCAGATGTTGAAAGACGCCAGCCTTCTAAGGAAGTATAGTTGGCTCTGTCTTTCTTACACGGAGCATCAGTATTGGCAGTCCAGTCCAGTTTATCATCCAGCTGCACTCCCAGGTATTTATAGGTCTGCACCCTCTGCACACAGTCACCTCTGATGATTACGGGGTCCATGAGGGGCCTGGTCCTCCTAAAATCCACCACCAGCTCTTTGGTTTTGCTGGTGTTCAGTTGTAGGTGGTTTGAGTCGCACCATTTAACAAAGTCATTGATTAGGTCCCTATACTCCTCCTCCTGCCCACTCCTGATGCAGCCCACGATAGCAGTGTCGTCAGTGAACTTTTGCACGTGGCATGACTCTGAGTTGTATTGGAAGTCCGATGTATATAGGCTGAACAGGACCGGAGAAAGCAGTCCCTTGCGGCGCTCCTGTGCTGCTGACCACAATGTCAGACCTGAAGTTCCCAAGACGCACATACTGAGGTCTGTCAGTAAGATAGTCCACGATCCATGCCACCAGGTATGAATCTACTCTCATCTCTGTCAGCTTGTCCCTAAGGAGCAGAGGTTGGATGGTTTTGAAGGCACTAGAGAAGTCCAGAAACATAATTCTTACTGCACCACTGCCTCTGACCAAGTGGGAGAGTGATCGGTGTAGCATGTAGATGATTTTTGTGTCATTTATCTACTTATATTAATTGATTTACTATCTGTTTTGTTGCCAATGCCTTTTATGTTCTTTGTGTTATGTAGGTGGTTCCAAAAGAGATGGCACCACCTGCCAATCACCTCCAGGAATTGCTCTCCACCCTATAAATACGGTGGTGGGGGAGGGGTCTTATGGTTTTAGGCAATGCCAATTTTGCATTTGTACTTCACAGAGCTTCATATTGATTGTTTTTTGTGAGGAATATATCTTTTTATTTTTATAAAGATTTAGCATTTAAACATTTATCTTGCTGAGGTTCAGCATTATATCCCCCTGTAGTGGGCATTATGGGATGTATTTATTGGACTTGTGTGATTTTAGGACCCATAGCTCAATACAGCAGCAGTCTAATCTAACTGGAGCTTTCATGAATATATTAAGAATGCTCAGCCGGAAGATACAGAATCTATCAATAGCAAGTAACAAGCAAGAAGGTAAAAAAGGCCGATATTAAATGAAGTAATTCTTTACTACTGTTGAAAGATTGCTGTCTCTTTTATAATTCCTAGATATGGTAAGTGAGAAATATCAGATCTATTCTATGCACGGTGAACACACAAACCACCCAAACTAAATGATAAATTTGAAAACAATTAAAATAGCTGGAATATCAACACCATTTGTACTTGCACTTGTATATAAAATGTATAACTGGCTTGTACACAATAAAGCAAAAAAAATCAGCTTTCTATAAATTGTTCAGATAGCATTTGAAACTAAGTTTATGACAGTATGGCCAACTCAGTTTTCAACGACTTTGTCATCAATGATGTAATAGTTTCTTATCTTTAGCTACTGTTGACAGTATGTTAAAGAAAATGTTGCTGGACTAATAACGAATCTCCCAAAGTAGACCTGGCCACCTTTATGTGACAGGTGGTAGTAGAAATTAATATTATTGTGTTAAGACATTTTTAATTAATGAATGACACTGTTTCAGCAAGCTGCATTCAAACTTTGAAGCTTTCCCCCTATTTCATTTTAGGGATGTGTTTTTCATGGAAATTGTTTTAACTGATTTGTTTTATTTTATTACAAGGGAAGTTCAAAAGGTCCATTTGCTTTAATAGAAATAAAACAGATAAGCCCAAAGAAACTTTACTTATTCTCTACTTGTCCACATAATTGCCACTGACCTCAATGCACTTTTGCAATCTGTGGATCCATTTTTCAAAACACCCCCTGAAAATCATCTTTTTTCCATTTTGCCAGCTCTTTATTCACTTCCTTGATCATGTCTTCTTGATCCTCGTAGCATTTTGCACGTATGTTGGCTTTGATTTTTGAGGTGCCAGAAATCACAAGGGGCCAGGTCAGATGAGTAGGGTGTGGCATCCAAACAGGTTCATCCCAGAGACACCAATGAGTAGGATGGTCTTGGTATCTCGATGTGCAGGGGCATTGTCATGGTGAAGGAAACAGTCGCTCAGTTTGCACTTGCGGCAACCGCTCTAGAGATTTTGGAAAACTTTAGGCAAACATTTCTTTGTATAGATGTCTGAAACTGGGCATACCACTTTTAGACAGTTCTCTAAGTCAGTCAATTGCCGCTTGAATGGGAGATGCAAGGGATGCAGCATACGTTCACTGAGGAAATAACTAGGAAACTATACTAACACGGGTTGAGGCCTCTTTTTGCTCTCAAAACTGCCTCAATTTTATATGCATTGGATTCAACAAGATGTTGGAAACATTTCTTTGAGATTCTGGTCTATGTTGATGTGATTGCATCACACAATTTCTGCAGATTTGTCAGCTGTATATTCATGGTATGAATCTCCAATTCTAAAGGAGATCCAAAAGGTGTTCTATTTGATTCAGATCCAGTGACTGGGAAGGCCACTAAAGAACAATGAATTCACTGTCATAGTCATGAAACCAGTTGGAGACAACTTTTGCTTTGTGCGTGGATTCATGCTGTTGGTACCAAATTCCGATTGTAACATCTGTGTGTCTCAGCAGGAATCAAGACTCATCACACTAGCATACATTGTTCCAGTCTTCAACTGTCCAGTTTTGCTGAGCCTGTGCCCACTGCAGCCTCAGTTTTTTGTTCTTGGCAGACAGGAGTGGGACCCGACATGGTCTTCTGCTGTTGTAGCCCATCTGCCTCAAGGTTCGACATGTTGTACATTCTGTGATGTTTTTCTATTCCCCAAAATTGTACCAAGTGGTTATCTGAGTTACCACAGCCTTTCTGTCAACTCAGATCAGTCTGCTCATTCTCCTTTGACCTCATCACCAAGGCATTTCCATCTGCAAAACTGCTGCCAACTAGATTTTTTTTGCTTTTCACACCATTCTAAATGAACCCTAGAGACTCACGTGTGTGAAAATTCTAGAAGATCAGCAGTTACAGAAATACTCACACCAGCCCATCTGGCACCAGCAATCATGCTATGGTTGAAATCACTAAGATCAACAATTTTCCCCATCCTTCTGACACTTGATTGGCTGATTAGGAAATTGCATGAATAAGCAGATGTACAGGTATTCCTAATAATTTGCCCAAAGAGTGCCTACTGACATGGCAGATTGTAGGCTTCTGCAACCTTCATGGAGTATTATAGGAGCACATTGTACGAAGTGTGGACTAAAATGAACATAAAAAGAGCAAGGTTAATGTTTTATTGAAAATTACGTCAGTCCATCCATGCACATTGTAAGCTGAGTGGAATTATATATTAAAATTCAGTACGGTTGGAATTCTAACTATGTGAACAAGCTGGTAGTTTAGCTAGCTGAATGAGTAAAGGCACAAAACAACTTTTAAGTATAATCATTATTGTTAATTAAGAGCAATACAAGTGTGAAACTGTATCTTTTACTAAGTATGCTATGTTAACTGTAAACCAATGGAGATTAAAAGGTGAGAATAACAATGATAACAAAAACTGAATATACATCTGTGATGCTTTCTGCACTGAGAAGAAACCCCATGCCTGCCTTAGGTGTCTCTCTGTTTTCCTCCCCTCTCTCTCACTCGGTCTCTGAATTAATATGGACTTCTCATTCCTGCTTTGCAAATATGATTTTCCTTTACACGCAGGGTGATAATAACTAGTATGTCTGTAATCTTTAAAGGCTGTTCCTGTCTCGGCAGCAAAATTAGCTTCATTTTCAATGTTTTAGGCAAAAGGCATTCTGTGCATGTTTACTCATTCATAATAATTAGGAGAATTGATGTGCCTGTCACTGGCACCCAGATATAAAAAAAAGCAAAATGATTTTTTTTTTCTGCAGAGACTGGCTGCCATATGCTTGTGCAGGTGGAGGCAGCAGTGAAACTGTTAAATTATGTAAAAGGGCATGTCCCTGAGTGAAAATACATTTTCCACATTCCCACTGAGCTTTTCCACATGATATGATGATGCAGCTGCAGAATTCGATCACAAGGAGACATTGCTCAGATTGGCCTGGAGGTGAAATAATTTGCTGCAGGCTTATTAAGAACATTGTGAATGAAGTTTAAAGAGGTTGAAAAAAGAAAGAACGATTAAAGGAAAAAATAAATGAGGCCCATTAGTTCTTTGCAATAAATACTTTTCATTGTAGTCCTGTTGTCTTGCAAGTATAATAATGCAAGAAAGAGAGCTTTCACATTATTATGCTAAATTAAAATAACTAAATCTTTAAAACTCAATTTTCTTAGAATACTAAAAATGAAAATCACAGTACACACTCGCTATTATGCTCAATTAAAAAACTAATGCATTCACATTGAGATAGGCTTCAAAGAACCAGTGACTAAGATTTCAAGGTGCTATTTATCTGTTTAGCCTTTGCTAAATTTTGTATGTGGAATCCTTGAAGGTCTGCAGTCTTTGCAATTAAGTTGTAAATGTAGATGTCTCGGCCAGTGACCTGTTTTTGTAATATGCTATATAAAATCCGTGACAGTGACAGCACTCTGAAATAAGCACTGGTGTAAGACTATGCTTTGCAGGTGTGGCAGGATCTGATAAGTCTTCACTGAATTTGGATTTTTTGGCACATGGTAATTAAACAGTCCTAGAGCTGAGATATTTAATCCAAACAAGCAACTTGAGATCTGAGATGAAGGTCATCGTGACAGTGGTACTATAATATAAATGGTCTAGAGTAAGTCACTCATCAAAGAAGGTTGTGGTTAATAAGCTGTAATGAGTTCAAATGGGGCATGACAAGAAGCTTCGCTGATCATTTAGTGTGTATTGACAAGGCCAGCACTATGCTACGAAGATGGAGTCCATACTGATGAGAGCTGGCACAAACAAAGCAAGACTATTCTCATTTTGCCAGCAAAATAAGAAAATGAAGTCCTTGTTCCTCTCAAATTAAAATACACATATGATACAATCAGTGCTATTTTTGATGTGGGATATGGATCAACTTTTACACCCAGGCTCAACACCTGTGTGTACTGGCTTTGGTTCTGTACAATGTGAGATGTAGTTGCTACAGTGAAGTATTCAAAGCACTACCAAAGATATTGGCAATTTTCGGTTTTAGGCTATCATTTGAGTTGGAATGTATTTTGCAAAATTGTACATAGACACTCTATTGATGACAGCCACTGATTTTAACGATGATCGAAACATGAAGTAATACAAAACACAAAGAATTATTGGCGTTTTGATTGTACAATAGACATGGCACTTTGGCTTTATACTTTGTTGGAATCTCTACAATTATTATTTGCACTCCTATTTTGTAAGTATTTACAACCTATAACGAACACAGGAAAAATATAATTTTATTATAATTTGTTACCTGAGAAAGTTGGGTTTGTTGAGCATTTTTCTGCAGATATTATACAAAGTATCCAGATCTGAATATTTGTTAAGAATTAACTCATGTCAGGGATGTGATTGTTCACATGAGCCTCCTCTGATCAAGCAAAGCAAATGACAGTAGAGGGGGATCACCACCAGGGATCTGATCTTCTTTCTCTTTCTTTCTTTTCTAGGACACAAAGCAAAAGCAGACAATGGCTGACAGTGAGATGGAGCACGTTGTCGAAGAACTCCAGTCCCTCAATAGCTAGATCCAGAAACTCCTGCCCAGACAGAGGCACCTGAGGGAGCTGAAGGCTCGCCTACTGAAAGAGTCCTCCCTGACTTCTGAGATCATCGCAGAAAATCACAATTCAGAAACCTTGACTCCACGCCACTTTCAGGACCAAGTGATTTTACCCCTGTGCCTTGCCGGAGCGATGACAACAAAGACAAGGGAATCAACCTGTTTCAACTTTACAGGCGGAGGTTTAACACTAGAATTACCAGAGTCTACAAAAAAACTCGTAGATCCGGCCCACCTTAAAACCGTTCTCACCTCTCTTTTGTCTTCTAAATGGCTATTCCATCCCCTACCGTCGCAGATCACTCACTAAGTTTTCCCAGCTCTTGCCTTGTTTGATTATCTGGGAGTGACTGAACTGCTAGAGTTTTAGAGTGGAAATAATAGAACACACGCATTTCATGTGTGTTCCGTTTCTACAGTAATCTGTGTAAACACATTTTTAAAACAGAAACATTTTTCATATTTTAGTAGTAAATGACAAAATGTAGGCATAAACTATATAATATACGAAGCCTGAAGTCCAAAGATCAAGTAAACACTTTCACAAAAGGTTGAAGGAAAAACAACAGTTTCCGTAGAGTAGTGGTAAGATTTGCTGACTTGTAATCAAGCGTCCCCGGTGTAATCAAGAGTCCCCAGTTCAATCCCCACTCACTCCTATATTTGCTGTTTTCAGTAATGAGCTTCAGGCAGGATGGCCTATATCCTAATAGATTCGGCACCCAGTTCCTCTCCACAAATATTTCTAAGGTAACTTGTCCCTCTTGACTATGTACTTTAAATTCTAGTTCTTTCCATAATGCCTTGCTTGGACATGATAACTCTGTAGCAAACTCTTATTCAAAACATGATAACCAACCTCAGTTTGTGTAAAAAATCCAGACAGTGCAGCAAAAATGTGAATAATTTAATTACCATTTCATCTCTAGATGTGCACTTTATTAAAACTATAAAAAGAGACAATAGATTAAATTCTGCACAAAGCAGCGCCAATACAAATAACTTATTTACCATTACGAACAGCCGTAACGCTCTGACAATTCAGTTCTGCTCTTCCAAGACCTTAAATATGGCCTTATTAAATATTAGAGCTTTATCCAACAAGATGTTTTCTATCAACGATCTTATTATTGATAAGAAAATCAATTTTATTGCATTAAGTGAAATGTGGTTTAGCTCCGATGGTGCGGCTGTTGTAATCGAATCTGCACCTCCGAATGACAGCTTTACTCAGGCACAGCGCCAAGGTAAGAAAGGCGGCAGTTTATCAAATATTTACTTGAGCCAGTTAAAGTGTAAAGATGTCGGTTTTGGTACATTCATTGAGTGTATTGCCATTGTTATTCATGGAGTTGCTCAGTCTGTAGTTTTGCCCGTGTATAGACCTCCTAAATACAGTATAATGCGTCTTTCTTTGAAGAATTCTCAGATTTAATGTCAATTATAATTACCAGCTATGACAGGTTCCTAATAGTTGGCAACTTTAATCTTCATATCGATAATCAAAAAAAGAATTCTTGAACCTCCTGCACTCTTTTGATCTGAGCCAGCACGTTTTTTCAGCCAACACACAAAGGAGGGCCGCACGTTGGATTTAGTGATTACTAAATGACTAAAAGTTGATGTGAGACAGATCATGAATATCGGTTTATCAGACCATTTTATCTTACTTTTTAAATATAGAAATACTGCTAGATAAAATTAACGAGAAGCATATAGTTAAAAAACACTTCTTTGATTCATCTACAGCTTCAGAGTTAACAAACATTTTAAGCAACCAGTCCGTTTGTAATATTTAGTACAATAGTGATAATAATGTAAATAATAAGGTGGAAAATTTTAATACTAAAGTGAGAGCTGCCGCTGACCTAGTCACTCCTGAAGAGACAGTTAAAAAATCCTCCAGCACCGTTACACCATGGAAGACCCAAATAGCGTCTAATTTAAAGAAAGCATGCCGGAGAGCTGAGTGTAAATGGAGAAAAACTAAATTGATTATCCACTATGAGATATTTATTGAAGGCTAAAATAACAGAATGCAACAACATAAGCCATCTTGAGAGCTGGTTCTATTTCTCTAAAATTACAAATAACAATGCTAATAATCTGAGAGTTTTTTCTTTACTATTGATTGTTTGCTAAACACAGGTCACTCAATGACATGCCTCCAAAAAACTTCCATTGAAACTTATGAGGCTTTTACAATATTTTTTAATCACAAAATGAATGATATTAGAAATAATACAGTACATCCCCCAATACTGATCTTCTTTCACCAGGATAGATTTACCTGATTTATTTAAAATATTTTCTCAACTGAGACCTTCCACCTGCATCCTTGACTCAATACCAACAAGTTTTTTCAAAGAAGTATCTGATGTACTAACTGAGAGTGTTCTTAACATAGTACAAGTTCTGATGTCACTATATTGGTTACCTGTACCATTTAGAATTGACTACTTATACTGCTTAAGGTTTTCAAAGCCTTAAATAATCTCGATCCATCCTATATTTCAGAATGCCTTTCACCTTACACTTCAAATCATAACCTTAGATCTTCAAATGAGTGTCTGCTTATAATTCCAAGAGCTAAACTTAAAAGAGGTGGTGAGGAAGCCTTGTGCTGTTATGCACCTAAAATCTGGAATAGCTTGCCAAAAGGAAGTCCCTAGGCTTATATGGTGGAGCATTTTAAAAAACTGCTAAAAACCTATTACTTTAACATGGCTTTCTCATAGCTTCATTTTACTGTAACCCTGATATTCTGTATATGCATTTAATTATCATTTTTTCATGGCTCCAAAATCCGTACTAACCCCTACTTGCTCTACTGTTCTTTTTCCTGTTTTCTGTGGTGGCAATCTGCGCCACCACCACCTGATCAAAGCACCGTGCTGTCTGTACAATGATGGATTGAAGGCCAGAAGTCCACATGACCATCATCGTCTAATTCTTCCATGTGAAGCCTGAACACCATGAGGACTGATTGAGATAATTGATGTTAGGTAGAATGCCGAGTGGGGGCTGGGCGGTCTTGTGGCCTTGGAACCCCTGCAGATTTTGTTTTATTTTTCTCCAGCTGTTTTGGATTTTTTTTTTTTTTGTTTTTTCTGTCCTGCCTGGCCATCGGACCTTGTTTTATTCTTTGTTAATTAGTATTGTCTAATTTTAAATATATTTTTTCTTTTTTCTTTCTTCATCTTGTAAAGCACTTTGGCTTACGCCATTTGTATGAAAACATGCTATATAAATAAATGTTGTTGTTGTTGGTAGTAGAAGCTGCCAGGAAGCTCATGTTTTTGTCTGCTTCCTTTCACAGGTTTGGAGTCACTGACCTGGAAGATAATCCAGTGACTTATCTGGACTCTACCATATCCTCTCCGTTTTCCATGAAATGGACCTCCACCTCTAATCATCTAGAGCATCTTATCCAACTCATGATTTCTTCAATTTAAGAATAAGGCAGCTGTGCTCATAACTCATTTTATTTGTTTTTGTATACAACTCCTCAGTGAGTACAGTCTCTGAGCCTGTACTTTAGTAAGCTGGCTATAACAAATCTGTAGGTAAAACACAAACCACAATACAGTATACATGATGTACACACATAATACAGATTAGGTTTAACACACAGTAAAATAAAAGCAATTTCAAAATGATTAACATAAATGGATCTTAACTATGTATGTCATTTAATATTATTGTTGTGATATGGCCAGTTGACAACGGAGGAGAGGAAAACAAGGCTGCAGTCAACAGCCTCCCTGAAAAAGAAGAACTTCTGATTGGTCATAATGCAAAGTCAAATGCAGTCACCGTTCTGGATACGTCAGCCAACAGGATGTCCACCTATTCCTGGGTATTCTATAGTCTTCTGTACAGTGAGATCACGCTAGGTAGTCTAATAAGACAACAAAATTATTTATTTCTTGGATTCCAAGGCTCACCAAGTATTTTTGGTGTTTTCCCCTGGGCAAGAGAGCTGGTTGGCAGTATGCAGTGGCACCAAGTGGCTCTGAAGGATATCAAAAAGAAAAACACAACAGAGAAGGGTCAGTGACAGTTCATAACTTTTGTAATATTTATATATGTGTATAACTAACTATCAAACAAATTTAATATCCTAATCAGGGTATTGTAGACTATAAGTAATGAGTCTTCAGCCTGCATTTAAAAGATGAGACTGGAGGAGCATCTGTTATTCAAACAGGCAAATCAGCTTGGGGGAACTGTACAAAGCACTCAACCACCCATTGGAATCTTTAGTAGGCTGGCATCTTGAAATCTTAATGTGCAATCTTGTTTGTAAGTAATAAAAAAATCAAATAAATAAGCAGAGCCTTTGCCATATATGCCTTAAATGTAAGAAGGAGGATTTTAAAATCAGCCCTAAGCTTAACTGGAAGCCAGTGTAAGGTGTCAAGGACAGGAGTTAACATGTATGCCTTAATTTCTCTGCATCCTTAATATTTAGAAATTGTCTTATTTTTCCAATATTTTTAAGATGGAAAAAGCAGATTATAGATGGTATTCTAATGTGTGTTTTAATACACATTATTGATGTCAAAAGATAACTGAACCCGGCCACAGGGGATGAACAAACCAGTGTTTTTCTTTGTGCTGGTCCCAAGCCTGGATAAATGTGGAGAGTTACATCAGGAAGGGCATTCGGTGTAAAATTTTTCCCGATCAATATGCGGACAGCAATACAGACTTCCATACTATGGAGACAGACGATCCACTGTGGTGACCCCTAACAGGAGCAGCCAAAAAAAGAGGAAGAAGAAGATTGATGTTAAAGATAACTCCTAAGCTGCATGCTGATGAAGTAAAAATATTAAACTGAATTAAAAGCTGACAAGATATTGTTGCAGTCTGTAGCATCCCCCCCCTCCCCAGTTTGTAACATACATAGCAAAATAATGATGTACACAGCAACATGAAACTGTTCCTGTTTCTAGAAAAAAAACAGTTACATTAAAAATCAAAGCTACTGAATAAGTTGTTTAAAAAACAGACACACTTAAGACTGGCAACCAGTAAACAAGTTGTGCATTTTAAACTCTTAGTGTGCGGCAAGCAAAACCCAGTGAGTAGACCTGTGACAGTGATTAATAGCCTAACCCTCAGCAAAACACAAGGATAATGAAAATTCTAAAGTCATAGCTAGGCATCCATCCATTTGTTTTCAATATAATTACATGTTTTTCCTTCCCTGCCTTGCCCAAACCTGGTAGTTACTGGATTGGCAATTGACCCAACTTTAAGAATATAAAAATAAGATTTTCTAAATAATTTAATTCAAACAACATACCCATTAAAATACTTTATTGCTGGAAGCAACTGTTAGAACAGGGGCACAAAAGGTAAATCATATTTTTGGGTTTTTATCAACTTATGTTAAGACAATCTGTTAATACGGCCGTTTTCTGATCTTATAATGTTTTTGGATTCCTACAGGTGAAAAGCAGCATATGACAAAGGTACAACATTAAACACATCTACACAACCTGAAGATGTGGTTTGTCTTTTTGTCCAATAACTCAGGTTCACATTTTGTGCCATGTTCTGAACTAGAATGAACCAAAAGTCACAAGTGACTGAGGTATGTACTGCATGAGAGCTGCTGCAGCTGAAATTGTAATAGAATAAAAAAAAGAACTGTGTTTTTCATTACATTGAAATCCTGAGCAAACAGGATTTGGCTATGAATCCAGCCATGGTCTGGTAGTTTTACTGAGAGACAAGTCACAGATGATCTGTTTCATCATATTAAAAGGAAAAAAGCTGAAAATATATCTCAAGAGGCTGACACCAAGCATGGTGGCATATGGCACGTTTCACTTAAAAGCAGCCCGGTTTGTGTGTGTGTGTGTGTTTACACAAGTAGCAATGTCTAAATCACAGGAAAAGAAGAATGGAAAATAAATTACACCACCAGAGCTTTTTAGATGCTGAATATTTAAAGAAGGTATCCATACTATGACCTTTTCATTTTATTAATTATAACAGGAAATTGAATCCCCAATGGTTAAAAACAGCAGGACTTGGGCTGTGTGTCCATCTTGCTTATGCATCACATAGGCTGAAAATATAGAAAACAAAAATGAGCATTTGCAGTCTTCTCCATCTTACTTAGCCTTTTTTGAGAATGACTGTATTTGTCCCACATAATTTATTTTAAAAGATTTTGGCAGAGTCTATAAGTATTACATTTGTGCCACCTCTGTTTCCTTACAGGAATTATGGACTTAGTCTGCACCCATTCCCTTTTTAAATTTGCCAGATTGGTTCAGATTACTGGAGAGCCAGAGCATATTGGACCAAACTGAGAGGATACTGTCCAGATCTAGGACATCAGTCTACTGATTTAATTTGTTTCAGTCATTGTACATGTAGTAGTAATGTAATAATAACAGTAACAGTAATATATCTCCTTGGAAGTTTTCACATTTTATTGTTTTACATTATTGAACAGGGGATTTAATTTGGCTTGGCATTGATCAACAGAAAAAGACTCTTTAATATAAAAATGAAAACAATTCTCTTCAAAGTGGTCTACATTAAACACAAATATAAAATACAAAAAATATTGCTCATTTAAGCATTCAGTATTCATAAGTATTCAATTCAGTATTTAGTAGATACACCACTGGCCGCCATTACAACTGTGAGTCTTTGTGCACAGGTCTCTTGTCAGCTTTGCACATCTGGACACAGCACGTTTTCCCCATTCTTCTTTGCCACTGCTCATGGTCTGTCAGGATGTATGGGGATCGTGAGTGATGACGCTTTTTAAGTCCAGTCACAACTGGATTGAGATCTAAACTACTCCAGGACATTAATATTCTTGGCTTTATGCTTGGGGTTGCAGTCTTGCTGGAAAACAATTTTATTTTTAAGATTGCAATTCATAAAAGGTTTTCTGTGCAATATGGAGACAGCATTTAACTATGGCTGAGTGCTTATGGATGGATTGAGAAGTTGCTTGAATAAGGAGTGGGACACCCATCCATATTCACTACTGATGACAACATTGAGCAAGTCTGTGCCATGATTCTGATGAAATATCAAAGATTACAGACCCTGGAACTGCCTCAGCCCATAGAAAGCAGATGACTCCTTGCTGCTTTTCTTTGATGTAAACACAGAGAGAAGTGGGCCATGTTTACTCTTGGAAAACAACAAGAGAAACTGACTGGTCAAGGTCGAAACTTTACCACTGTCACCACATACACACCATGCTTAATATTATTTCCACTCTGAAAAGGAAAGAAAGTTAAAGACACAAAGTTTCAACTGTATAACTTTCACCAGGTGATCGACTGAAAGTTGAAGCTCAGGTAACATGTTTAGGAGGGAACAAAGTCAAGAAAGGACAAAATGGTGGCAGTACACTAGGTGCAAAAAAGTTGCCTTTATAATAGATGAAAGAGATTAAAAGGTTAGGTATTCATTAAGACATATGTGATCACAGGGTGAGAAGGAGATTAGCTTCTTCTAGTTTTCTTTGAAAAGTGTCTTTGAAGCCCTGTGAAAGAACACAAACAAAAAATGATCAGCATGGCTATGATCAAGCATGATCATAGTGTTCTACAATCAGCTTTGTAGGGTCTTTGGGTTTAATGGCTCAAATGTGCTCTCTAAAACGTTCTGCTAGCCGTGTCAAGTATTCATAAAAACACATATATACAGTGTATATAGATATAGTACATACATACAGTATATGTGTGTGTGTGTGTTATTGAAAGTAGTTATAGTTCCATGAAAAAGACACTCCTAGACATATTACATTTTTTGTTCACATGCAAAGTAAAAAAATAGTGATTATACAATTCTGACAGAAAACAAATGAATACAACGGCATTTTAATTAAATTCCTTACATGGCCTGGACCCCATTAAAGCGGAATGACAGGAGAGAGCACAATTTATGGCTTTTTGTCTCCCCCAGATGCTAGGTGGCACCATCCCTGGGCATCAGACATCTATAGGGAATGCTGGGAATTGTAGTCCAGTAGCACAGCCCTGCTGGGATCTGTGGGTGCCGCTAGGGGCTGCTGCAGGGAGTTACACTCCCTATTATGTTTCCAACGGCCAAGGCCCTGGCACCAGAAGTACTCCCAGATCCACAATAAAAGAGACTGCACTGTCTTGTCCAGGAGTCAAAGCTGGGTTGAAGGAAGGCAAAAACTCATCCTGGAGGAGTAGCAGTACGATGGAGAGAGAAAAAGAAAGAAGAGACAATGAATATAACTGTTTGTACAAGGTATTTGTAATAAACACCCCCTGTATTTGAACCTGGGACTGTGTTTGTGTGTCATGTTTGGGGTTTGGGGCTCAGTTGCACCCTGTAGCTTTCACAACATATATATATGTAAATGTGTGTGTGTGATTAATGATTATGGAATTCAAATGCATAGCTAACTGGCCCTGCTGCATTTCAAAAAGGAACATTATTATTAAGGTTATGGATACTGAAACAGAGACTGCTGGTGACTTTTTAGCTTGAGTTGAAGAACAATGACATACTGTATACTAAAAAAATGGATGCTAAAACAAAATAAATAACTTCACCCTGAACAGCTCTGTAATGATCATTAATAATAAGCAAGCAAGGAACCACTAAATGACATTACTGTTGAAAAGGTGAACTTTCTAAAACTGATGGATGTTTCCAAATGAATTAATTGTGTTATTAATTAACATATTGCCATGTAGTACTTTGTCACCTACTGTATAAATTTAAAGAAAACAAGTAAATTTATCATAATTCAGTATCGCTTAAGGGTTAAGAGCACATGCACATTTTGCAAAGACTTTGCAGCAGCTAGACAGACAGTAGAGGGCTACATAAGATAACAGCCAGCTGCCTCCCAGCAGGCCACAAGCCATGACTTGATTATTGTAATGTATTGTTCTCCAGTCTTCCTGGCTGTGCTATCAGAAGTCTTCAGAATACTGCAGCTACAATCCTGACCAAAAAAAAGAAAAATGATTATGTAACACCCATTCTAGCTTCTCCTCACCGGTTACCTGTACAAACTAGAGCTGATTTTAAAGCTCTTCTTTTAACATATAAAGCCTTGCGTGGACTTGCACCACCTTACTTAGATGAGATAATGAAACCATACAATCCACTATGCCCTCTATGGCCTCTTAATGCTTGTCTTTTGGACATTCCCCCAGTAAAGAAAAAAAATCAGCTGACCACAGAAAATTTGTCTACGGTGCACCTTATCTTTGGAATGAAAAATCTGCCTTTACTCCCTTCACTTTAACCTGCCCTTGAATTCAATCAGGTCTATCATCTTTGAAACATTCCCTTGAGTGCTTAAATTATTATTATTGTTGTTATTGTTATTACTTGTTGGCATCGCTTAACTTGGTGTTTTTAATATTGTATTATTTATTATTCCTTCTACTAAAATCCCATTACTGCCAGAAGTGACTCTACTCTGTTGGACCTCTGAGCAAGACCCTTAACCTGAAATTGCTTCGTCCTGGGTATGACATTAATCTTCATCCAGCACTGCAAGCAGGTCCTCCAACTTACAGGGAAAACTTGGGGGTTAGTGACAGGATTGGTACTCCAGCCAATGTAAATAATGTCACACTGTTCTAGTGTGGTGTTCAGGTGTCACCCATTGCACACCTGCACTCAGGCCCCAATCCAGGTACTTTGTAATGTGATGGATGCGGCATCGTGCTATCGACACAAGCTCCCAACCTCTCCTCTCTCTCTACATTGATGTTGTTGTTTTATTTTACTCTCTATTTTTATTTGCTCACTTTATATCTTGTCCCATGTATTCTTCTTATTTGTGCAGTGTATTGGGACCATGCTGCATGGTGATTCTGAACTTTAAATAAATTTGATTGATTGATTGATTGATTGAAGATCCAAGCAGAGGATGGAAAGAGATGGTCCTATGACGCCTTCTGCATTTGGATGTTTGTCTTGCCCGTGGCTTCTTCTTTATATCCTTTTCTTATTCTTAGATATTTAACTGTTCTTCTTAATTGAGTGTAAAACTTTCCTGGGGTACATAGGAATTATAATGATTAATTTTACTGATCACATTTCACATGACCACAGCTTAAAGAGAGATCTCTTATTATTCAGTTGACTTTGGTACACTGAGAGGTGCAGCCATTAAAAATATGCAGTCATTCTTGTTTAATGGAGTCTGGGAACTGTGTGCTTACAGAGTGAAGGTGATGAGTCCATTGGGGGGACTCTTAAATAAGGTGCTATTCCTGGTAAGTGGGCCAACAGCTCTTAGGGGAGACAGACAGAGAGACAGAGATAAGGCCACTACTGTAACTCATACTTAGCACTGAATAAAAAAGAAAACATGTCAAATCTATATAATTGTAGCACAGCTGAATGTTAAGGCTGTCTGTATACAGTACATTCAATTGACTTTGCCCAATTAAGGATCCTCTAATGTGTGTAGTGAGTAGTCATCCATTAATCTGTAATATTTATGTGTCAACAAATTATTAATACATATTGTATATGTGCGGTTTTGTTTTAAGATATGTCATTGAAATGTATTATTATTATCAGGCATGGTTTAGGCACATATGTCATAAGGAAAGCACCAGAAAAAGGGACCCCGATTTTTTTTTTTTAAAGTTAATATAGAGCACGGATGCCGTGGATGTAAGAGCTGTGATAAATAAAGTTCCCCTGCATATTTAAAAAAGTCTCGCCATCATTTCATTTTGCACAATTTGTGAAAACAAGACAAATCAAAGTGCAGGTTAATGCATTACGACAAACTGACTCTTAGTTAACTGGTTAGTTGGGTGGCTACAACCAAGCATTTGCTGTAAGACGTGGGCTTTGGGAAAAGATAGCCGATTCCCAGAAGAAAAAAAAGGAATTGGAGAAAGCACATATGGAGAGACACGACAGAGAGAACAAAAAAAGAAAAAGGTGAGAGCGTGTTGAGAGAGACGTGCGAGTGAACCGAAGAAGAAAGACGGGCGAGCGCGTATCGTGAAGCATAACAGAGAGGGTGTGAGGGGGAATGTGTGAAGAAGAAAAAGAAAAGCAGGTATGTGGAAAGGGATAGTTAAGTCAAGTTGGAAACAATTGGGCAGTATATAAGAGAAGCAGGCAAGTCATTGATTAAGTTACTTGGGAACTGTTTGGTGGCCTTGTACTTGTGTTCCATTATGGCCTTTAAGGTTCTCCTACCAGGGAAGGTGTAAGTCGGGTCCAATTGCTTAACAAAGGCCCTAAATCCTTCATTTTCTACTACTAACAATGTCTGGGCTTCTGTCACAATCAAACTGACTAAGGCCTCATCCAGATGTTTTTTTCTGGACACTGTAACAAATATTGCATAATAATCTGATCCTGAAACATTTAACATATTAAAACAGTGATATTATGCATACTAACATAATAAGAGAATAATATCAATAATAAAAAATGAGGCAAATGTAAGAAACAAAACTTGTGCAAAGTCAGAGTGGCACAATTACATGTAACACTATAATGTAGTAGACAGGGAAGCTTACACAAATATAGAATAGTTAAACATAAAAAGCAGGTGTAAAATTAATGTTTTCAGGGATTTTTTTTTATTAGCAAGCATGGGGGAGTCTCTCATGTGTTAGAGATAGTGGACCCTAAAAAAACACTGTCCATCCAATTTTGGTTCTTGCACCTGGTGAGATCAGATAGTAGATTAGCATGAAGATGTTCAAGAGGGTGTGCAATAGTGAGAAGAAATAATAATATAAAATTACAATGACCACGTGACCAGCACTGATATCCTCATTCTCATTGGGTTAGAATGCCTCAGTACTGATGAGGTGTTATCGTTATATACCAATTAGCTGTGTAAGCCTGTGCTGTAAAAAGCCTGGGGTTCCTAGAAACTATTGAAATCGTCAGAAAGAAAATTGAAATGTAGAGATGTCAGGTAATTGAAAGGAACTACTCTGGGCATCTCTCTCCTAGGAGGAATTGTTTTGCCGACGTGATCACCTCGCTTGTGTATTAGCGGCGGGAGGAAAAGTAAAATGGGTTACTGTTTTTCTGATGTTGGCGGCTAAGTGACTTTGTCTTTCTTTTGAGGTTTCGTTTTGCTGACATGCTGGCCTCACTTGTGTTTTTAGCGGCTAAGCGTGTTTTCTGTTTCCTCAAAAGGCAGATCCCTTACCCGGACTCCACCTCTCACTTCCTGGCTGGACAGATACACGTACTTCCATGCGTAGACGTTTATATATAAGACTATTCAGGACACTGCTAATACTGAACATTAAATTAACTGTAGTCTTCGCAATATGCTTATAAGCAGTTAACAGTTAGAAATGACCACTAGCATCAATGATATGTTATAAGTCACACTACAGAAGAGTGGTATATTATTTACCTTATTGGTAGATAGCACATCGAAATATTTTCAAACTCTCGATTGTTTTATTCTACTTATAGACACCATATTTATTTCAATATCCAACATGACCAGTAGCTTCACATCCCCAATTATAGCTTGTGGGACAGAACAAAGCTGCAAAGCCATCCTACCTTTTCTGGTGCTTCAGTCACTTGGTAAGGAAGCTGCAATACAATCTTCGAAGCCTCAGTGTCAAACATCCCACCGCCATCATTATGACTTTTTTAAAAACATACCACGTGGCCAGTGAAGCTGACTGACAGAACGCCAAGAGTGCATAAACCTTTCACCTAAGGCAAAGTATGGCCATTTTGAAGAAACTAAATTATAAAATATTTATGGATTGTTTAAAACTCTTTTGATTACAGTAATCCCTTGCTACTTTGTGCTTCGACTTTCGCGGCGTCACTCTATCAAGGATTTTATATGTAAGCAAATCTAAATACTGTATATAATTTGGATTTTTCGCTGCTTCGCGGGTTTCTGCGGACAATGGGTCTTTTTACTTCTGGTACATGCTTCCTCAGTTGGTTTGCCCAGTTGATTTCATACAAGGGACGCTATTGGCAGATGGCTGAGAAGCTACCCAACCAGAGCACGCAGCTAAGTTCCTGTGTGCTGATTGGCTCAGCAACAAAGCGCCAAATTCGATTCCGCTGCGTTAACCAGTAAGTCTCATCTCACTCATTCAGCATCAACGTGTTTTGCTGTGTAAAGAGTTAACTTTTGTGCTCTTTTGTGTTTATCTTTGTGCATAGTCAAGCCCTTCATTATGGCTCCAAAACGACTTGCTCCTGCTACTACTTCAGGGGCCGTGCCCAAGCGCCAACGGAAGATGCTAACGATTGCTGAAAAGGTAAAAGTTTTGGATATGTTGAAGGAAGGGAACAGCTACACCGCTGTAGGACGCCATTACGATATCAATGAGTCCACGATTCTTTTTATTTAAAAAGGAGGAAAAGAATATAAGATCTACGGCCGCAGTGTCCTTTAACCAGGGCGCAAAATGAGTTGTAAGTGGATGTAATAAGGCAGTAGTCTGGATGGAATCTGCTTTAGGGATTTGGATTGAAGACTGCCGGAAGAAGAACAACGGTGGTGCTACACAATCACCTGAAGAGGCTCCTTTAGAAGAGCTGTAACGCTCTCCTTTGTTGTACAGTAAAATTAAACTCATCATTATCGGACAAGTCATTGTGTCATTGTTGGTGAGTAACCATAATTAATTTTCTACATACAGTACTTATTACATGTACATAATTTAGTGTCACTGTACACACATTTTACTGTATACAATTTTTCTTGCATTGTACATATTTATTGCTGGTGGCCTGTCTGTCGTAATGGCTGAAACATATGTGATATCGGAGATGCTCGATATCTTTAAAATAATATTTAGGTTTTACTGTATATCAACAGTGTGTTTACATACATAATTTCAACAAATCTTACCTAATATCTAAGAGAATACAAAGGGTTTATGCTGCGTAATTGTGTGGGAAATGTTTATAATAGTGTGGGAGAGTTTATAAGGGCTTAAAATATATAAAAATAACCATATGAACATATGGTTTTTACTTTGCGGATTTTCACCTTTCGCGGGAGGTTCTGGAACGCAACCCCCATGATCGAGGAGGGATTACTGTATTGCATAATTCCATATGTGCTACAGTGATCCCTCGCTATATCGCGCTTCGCCTTTCGCGGCTTCACTCCATCGCGGATTTTATATGTAAGCATATTTAAATATATATCGCGGATTTTTTGCTGGTTCGCGGATTTCTGCGGACAATGGGTCTTTTAATTTCTGGTACATGCTTCCTCAGTTGGTTTGCCCAGTTGACTTCATACAAGGGACGCTATTGGCAGATGGCTGAGAAGCTACCCAACTTACTTTTCTCTGTCTCTCTTGCGCTGACTTTCTCTGATCCTGACGTAGGGGGATTGAGCAGGGGGGCTGTTCGCACACCTAGACGATACGGACGCTCGTCTAAAAATGCTGAAAGATTACCTTCACGTTGCTATCTTTTGTGCAGCTGCTTCCTGAAACGACATGCTGCACGGTGCTTCGCATACTTAAAAGCTCGAAGGGCACGTATTGATTTTTGACTGAAAAACAAACTCGGTCTCTCTCTCTCTCTCTCTCTCTCTCTCTCTCTCTCTGCTCCTGACAGAGGGGGTGTGAGCTGCCGCCTTCAACAGCTTTGTGCCGCGGTGCTTCGCATACTTAAAAGCCAAACAGCCCTATTGATTTGTTTGCTAGAGATTGTTTTCTCTATCTATGTGACATTCTGTGCTCCTGACACGCACTCCTTTGAAGAGGAAGATATGTTTGCATTCTTTTAATTGTGAGATGGAACTGTCATCTCTGTCTTGTCATGGAGCACAGTTTAAACTTTTGAAAAAGAGACAAATGTTTGTTTGCAGTGTTTGAATAACGTTCCTGTCTCTCTACAACCTCCTGTGTTTCTGCGCAAATCTGTGACCCAAGCATGACAATATAAAAATAACCATATAAACATATGGTTTCTACTTCGCGGATTTTCTTATTTCGCGGGTGGCTCTGGAACGCAACCCCCACGATGGAGAGAGGGATTACTGTATTTCATTATTTTGATTTCTACACCATTATTATAAAATGTGAAAAACAGATAAAATAAACAAAACTATTTTATGACTAGATTTGTCCAACTCTTTGACTGCTGTATGGAATAAAATATGGCATAAATCTCAACACTACTTTGAACATACCATTTTACCTGACATTGATTTTAACTAATTTGTCTGATTAAGTGAAGGCAATTGTGAACTCAAAAACACAGATTTGAAAAGATTTTGTACTTTAAAAATATGGCATGGGCAAAGTAAAAAAAAAAGTTTACAGCACACAAGAGGATAATTAAATATGGACCTATAGGGATGTAAACTAACACAGTCTAACAAATTGACTCCTTTACTTGTTTTTATTTTGCCTAAACTGCTTAATTTTAGACAGAGGAATGACGGAGGTGAAGTGTGACATTTATTACTATATACAGGAGCAGTAAACTGCTTTGGAAGAACAAAATACAATGCTTGATTAAGAAAATTACTTTACAAACTAAAGTAGCAGTACTGCAGTTTTAAAAGATAATTGAAACTCAGATGGATTCATAATACTTTTTGGTTTGACGAAATAAATAGCCTGTCTAATAGGATTCTGCTATTAATTAATACAAGCTATATTACCATATCACCTCATAACAGACGCATTTATTATGAGAAAACACAAAAAACAAAATAGAAGCATGCATGATTCGATCATTTTTTATTTTGCCAGTTACCGGAACTATCAAATGAAAGACTCCATAATGTGTAATGTAAAATAAATTAATTATTTTTCAGTTTCCAGTTAAGGTGTCTGACCTGCTTAACGGAGCAACTCTTCTAGTTCCTGTACAATGGTCACTGTATGTGCTTCAGTAACATGATAATGGCAAAACAGTCTATTTATCTAATACTGAGATAGTATTTGTCTTGTATCTAGTTTAAGCTTATTATATTCACCTCTTAGTAAAGTAATTAGCAAGTGCCAAGTACATACATTATTAGTATCATCTGTCCTTATAAATTCCACAATTCCTTCCATTGTGATTAGCATAAGAATTTAGTTTTAAATTGAACAGCTACTTATTCAAGTTACAAGAGTTAACTTTCTGTAAAATGCTGAACCCACGGTTGGTATGACAGTTTCTTCAATTTGCAGGCTGCCTGGGAGGTCGGGTAAATGGTACAGATCACAGAAATGAAGGAAATTTATAATATTGAAACAATTTACACTTAATAAATTGGTCCATGGTACATGTCAAGTCTCAATGTTGCCATCCTGTCAATTATGCCAATGTGAAATTAATAGTCTGCTCTGTCTTTACCAAGATTAGATAGATAGATAGATAGATAGATAGATAGATAGATAGATAGATAGATAGATAGATAGATAGATAGATAGATAGATAGATAGATAGATAGATAGATAGATAGATAGATAGATAGATAGATACTTTATTAATCCCAAGGGGAAATTCACATTCACATTCACAGATTACTGTAGTGTCTTCAATTCATAATCTATGATGAAGATCTTTAGATGGGTATATACAAATGATGCCTCTGTTGTGTAAACTGCAACGGTTGCCAGTTAAATGTGTGATGATTTCACTATTTGTATTTGCTCAACAAATGCAGACATTCTGAATGTCAACAGAAATCTCCTTTTCTCTGAGCAAAAACTGAATGGAGACAAGATCCAATTAAAAGTTACAGAATTTTACATTTGATTGTATAGAACTAAGCTTGAAGAATTACAGTATCTGCTTGTTAGGATTTGGAAAGGTGAATAGTCAGTCATTTGAAAACTGCTTTGTAAGCTCACTTGTTTCAGCATGCTTCAAATGAAAGCACAGCTTATATTAAAAGTGGTCCCTATGGACTTTGATTATATATACACCAGTGGTAAAGAAAACATTCCTTTGAAAGAAGAAAACTCATAGGTACTGGAATAAGCACTGACATTTTGAAACAGTAAACATATATATTACTGTATATCTATGCCATAAAGGCCATGCTTCCTATATGAACAGCAGGAGAGCACTGTTGCAAATCCTTTAAGAACCAAAATGACAACAGGCTACTCAGATATAAGAACAATCAATGGTGGTGTTTAGTACAAGTCATACAGGTATGGCCTTTCCACTTTTACAAATTATTTTAAGAGATGCATCTTTGATGAGGCAGAATGACGCTAGTTCTTTTAATTGGTTAGAATTTGTGATGCCCATACCTATACAACGCTAGCAAAACCTTGAAACCTGAGTTCATGACAAAGTACCAGTGATAGAGAGAACAAGTCACCAATCAAATGAATATGAAAAATAGTCATGATTTACAAGAAGAACAATAAAAATCAGTCAGTCAGTGTTGACTCATCACTTAAAATAAAACTCACTCCCAATAACACCCCCAAACAGACAGTCAAAATCAAACCCTCCCATCTTCTTTTTTCAAACACAAATGGAGAAAAAGTAAAAGGATTTTCAAAAATATTTACACGAAGAAAACAGAGCAACCTTCTCTCCCAACATCAGCCCCACTGAAAGCTCTAGAGTTTCCATTTTCCCTCACTTCTCTCCCGAATCGAGCCATCTGAAATTTGTTCAACACTGGCCAGTTGACAAGATGCCTGTGATATAGTGGGTCCACGGCTCAGAATAAAAGCCCAGTTTTTAAATAAATAATCGCCACACTCGCAGCTTAAAGAGGGGGCTTTGTAGTTTGGCCAGAGTGGTTCCTGGATGCTACGTGAGGCGGGTGTTTCCTTGCTTATGAGCACAGGTGAGGAACCGTCTGCATCCATAATTGAAGCTGGGAGCTGCTAATCGCCACACCTGAGCCACGTCCCCGTAATAAATAGGAGAAGCGCAAGGCTGAAGGGAGAGAAATGGTTCAAGAAAGGACGAAGTGGAGAGTGCAAGTGAGAGCACAGCATTGGGGAAAGAGAGTGTACGAGCCAGCCAGCTGAGGAAGAGAAAGGTTAGCCCGGTCAGGGGTCCCAGATGGAGCGAGTGATCAAGCTCATGGGACAGGACTGTGCCCACTGAGTTAATAGAGTGAGTACAATCGGGGAAAAGTCCACCCTATGGATCCGAGGGACGACTTAGAGTATAAGTAGGAAAACGGGAGGACAACCGACCCTAAGCAGTCAGGCAGACGTCGGCGGAGGCAGCCATGACGGGGGTTGGTAGAATGAGGACCACGGTGGCTGAAGTCTCTCCCGCTGAATACTGTATACCTTGGGTGAGCTGGAGAGACTGGAAAGGAGCAGAGCTTGGCTGGTGTGACCCCAATGTTGTCAGTAGGATTTTAATCTCGTTTTAGCCTTGTTTTAACACCTGGGATTTTTACCTTTTTTATTGTATTATTTATTTATTTGAAGCACTGCACTATTTATTTGAACACTTTGTTTGGACTGTTTTTAAATAAAAGCACTCTTGCACTTTTTTGCACCATACTCTTGCTTCTTGATATCTTCACTGTCCAGCTCATCTGGTTACATTACAGATGGTGTCGGGTTCAGGCGCTCCCAAAACTTAGATGGGAGCATGAAGTGGAAACCGCATCATCACAATGCCACGGTGTCGTTGCAGCCAATTCCCTATGATGTTTGTCCCGTTCACTAACTGGGAGCACAACATGAAGCTGGCTGTGCGACACATTTCCTTCCTTAACTGTAACACTCTTAATGTGCATGCCCAATACAGCCAGACAAGCTTCTCTCTCTTTTTTTTTCTCCCTCTGGTGAGTATACCACTCTGTTATAGTCAGGCTCTCTCTCTTACTCACAGAGTTATAACCATCCACTTCTTCTCCTTTGCTGCGGCTTCAGCTTCATGCTGTAATGGCGATATGAGGTTTTGCACCAATGTATGCATGGCATTGTAAGCCTCCCAGAATCCACACATACCATAACCAAAGCGCGACACCAAGTACTTAAACCACCATCCCTTACCAGAGCCTCTCGCATGCTTTCCTTTGTCAAGGTAAGTGCTTGTCATCTTGTGACGCATCCTGTAACAGTATTTTATAAATACACTAGCAAAATACCCGCGTTATGCAGGGGCGAAGTACTGCTTTAAAATTTTAAATAATAAACTGAGGGAAAATGTACCAATAATTATTTGTTAAGGATCTCTTTGTATACCACGTTGTCAGTTCGCCCCTCCGGTTGTAACATGACCAAGCTGTGCGCTGAGCTTACTCTTGAGCATGCAACGTATATGAAATGAGGTGAATGGGAGGGGAGATGATCACGTGACTCCAACACCCTCCTTAAATCTCCGTCCCTCCACAAACACAGCCACACGGATCCCAACTCTCCTTTATAGATATAGATTATAGCTGTTTTCATTAGGTTTCAGTTTTTTATGTTCTTGTTAATTTTAACAGCTTTCAAGTAACTCTACACAGCCTGGTATCTGGTGACCGGACATGAGTGAAGCCACACAGGTAACATTACTGAAATTTTAAACAGGAATGGAGTCCAAAAAAGACAGTGCCTAGAAAAATGAAGCCATGTGGAACACTGAGGCAAGGGCAGACTACAAAGTGACTGAAAAAAGCAGTGTGGGGTAGGAAAGCATCTCCAGAGACCAAAGAATTGATATCTTAACAAACAGTTATGTGAAGGAAGAATCTTTAACCACCAACAGTGTCTACTCCTAATGGGTCAGTATAATATTATACATAGTGAGACTAAAAGAGCACTGCTATAATAAACACCCAGAGTAGTGAGGTTAAATTAACTGTAGCCTTTAACAAGTTATTGTAATTATTTTGAGTATTTTACTTTTTAGGTAACATGTCTATTCTTTTTGTCATTTCAGTTTCTAATGTAACATTTCTTTGCTAAAATAACACTTTACACTCCTAAAATTAAACACATTGTACACAGTATGCAGATGTATCTGTATTGGCCAGGACCTTCACTTGCCAGTCCAAAAAAGGCCCAACCCAAGCCATCCAGAACCTCTAACTGTTCCCTGCAGGCTGTGGCCTTCACAGGCCTAAAATGGAGAACTGGTTTCAAAAGACAATCCAAGAAATATACCAAAATGCCCTACATGAGAGTTGACTTTAAAACTCTAAGGGTTACTCCACAAAATGCACTTAGCAAGTAAGCCTTGCTTAAATTGAGAAGCCGGGCTTATTTCTGCCAGTTTCAGTTCTGTCAAGGAGGATTAGGGCTAGACGTACTCAATAACCGAGGCTACTAAGCATCATCTACTCCATACCAGGCTGAAGATGAAGTCTAGACAAGTATTGTGGATTGAGAGTTTATGAAATTGCCATTCAATGAGTAACAAAACTTTGGAGATAGGTTCAGAAAATGTTTTTTGTCTTATCTAATGGTGCTTAATTCTTAGTTACACTATCAGTTAAATTAATCTGATGTGTTTGTTACAAAATGGTAAAACATTAAAAACTATTCTGTCTATTAAAAACAACAGGAATTAATAATATATCTAGCTTAAATTATTACTCCATGGACCTGCGTTGCTCTTTTTTGTCAGGAAGAGTGTTTCATAATGTTAATACTATCAATTATAAAACATACCAATTCTAAGTCAGTAAACCTCTTAAACTAATATTGCTCAGAAATGTTCATACTGAAGTAAAGTACAAGAAAAATGCCACACTTCAAGGATCAACTATGATGTGCTCATTACCTTAAAATCTATTTAAGTGGGCGCTTATGTACCATATAGAGCTTTTAAACTACCAGCATGAATAATGATTAGATAGAAAGCCTATTGCATTTTTTATATAAGTCATTGCAGTATTTGTATGTATATTGTATAATAAAGAGTATCATGCTGTAAGGTTTCTAAACTCTTTTGGGGCTCCCCCAACGGGACGACATGGCGAGGAGCATCTCAAAGTGTGATCACCGTGTCTATGGAAGACAGTCTATCAGTTCCTGGAGCAACAGCTCCCAGTGCTGGAGCAGTTTACCACGAAAACAAATCCAAAAAGATCGCAGTCGCGCTATGAACACCTGACATTGATGTGTGATGCAAGGAACATTGTAATTGTAGGGAACAGTATTACTTGACCATGACCCTGCCTGATTGCTATGTCTGCGTATAGGAGAGTGGTAGATCAGGTTACAATAAATAACAGTGCTGTTCCTGTTTCAAGGGGAATAAAATTGGTTTTGCTAAAGTACTGAGACTCATCCTAGTGTTTTGGGGAGCAAGACAGGGACTCACACGTTACAATGCATTAAACAGTTTCAGTAGCACACCTAATTAACTAATTGCGGTCAACCTCTTAATTATGTATTTTTTTCTCTTTCTCTAAAAACTAGCAAAAAACTAGCATCTTTATATGCCATTAGTTGAAGCCAAATATTGCAAAGTCAATTCAGTTATACTGAAGTTAAGCTTCCCAAACATAATAGGCGCAATAGGCTACACTGATGTGGGAATACCAGCACCACCCAGCTCATTAGAAGCCATCTATATAAAATACAAATCATCATCTAACATCAATGCACAGTCAAGTCCTTGAAAATGATACGGACGTGTATGGCCAGTCTTATTGTGTAATCAGACATCCTGTGAGGGCAGATTTCCTTGGCAGGAGTCATATTGCGGCATTGCATAAACTGTAACCTTCTTTTTGAATACTAAATGAGCAATATACCTTTGCATATAAAGTATATTCTACTGTGGTAATGTGGTACATTCTTGGATATAATTTTCAGTTGCTGCCAAATGTGCTTCACAATGCTACTGAATACTTAACTCTTTAAAGTTTTAACAGAACTATATGACACTCACAAACGTGTTTGTTTTAAATCAAACCAAACAATTCAAAGGAAACTTTTCTTACTTTCGATAACAGCATTAATATTTAATTATGCCATAGACAAATTCAGAACTGTAATGTTGTAGTGGTTGGAAGATGTTTAGATTCACACTGTTAAATCTTCATAAAATGAAAATGTATTAACTGTAGCTGCTGAAATATATAAGGTGTCATTAGGCACGGGTAAGACGAGTGTCAAAAGAATTCTCAGAGTCCAAGAGTTCGTTTTAAAGGTGTTTAGTGAAAGGTAAAAGCAAATAATCCACACAAGAATAAAAGAAAAAATAGTTACACATGTAGAATAAAAGGCAAAAAAAAGGAAAAATGTATCTTCTTTAAACTTAGCTTTTCTTGAAAAGCTTTAGTAATTTCTATACTTAAAAGTTCTTAATTTCTTCTTCTGTACGCCTTAGCATACGGTGCGGTACTTAAGTAAACAAGTTTTCTTTACTTGTTGTTTCTCACATTCAAAAGGCTCGTAAGCCGGTTGGCACATAGGCAAGTGCCCAGGCACGGTCACGTGCGATCACGGTTAAAAACCGTATGCCTCTACACCTTACACAAGGCAAGGCTATCACTAGCTGACTGAAGAATAATGTTTACTCCAAGCTGTTAGAAATGGTAAGAATATACCACTGCGATTCTATTTACGGGGGTTATAGGAACTTCCCGTTATTTATGCATTGTCATCTAAGAAATATTCATGAATCTTATAGAACAAGGAAAATGGCTCTTACATTAACAAAAACAGAAACATTCAAGAAAAAGCTTCAAAAGAGCAAAAAAGAATTTGCCAAAAAATATAATCCAAAGCAAACAAGTTCCAATATACAATCCATGGTCAAAATCCAACAAAGGGAGAACAACACAGAGAAAACAGAACAAAGGCAATGCTTACAGTCAATTCTTATCAATGATCCACTGCTGGGTCTCTCTTTATGACTGTAATAAACAACCAGAAGAAGAACCAGGCAGTAGTGATGTCAGAATGGTCTGCCTCAAAATAAAAGCTTCATTTTAACACTGCTTAAATTGTAACTATAAAGACAACTTGTTTCATTTTTAACTACCTGTGAAAAAGTAAAACATGACAGGTTCTGTGTCTATACAAAAAAGTGAAGAATTTGTAAGACTATTTTCACTATGGTTCCAGGATCACATACATTTCCATTTAAATAGTTAACAATATTTATAAAGAAGCTCTTGTAGTATTTGCAAAAAAAGAAAAAAAAATTCTATTAAAAAATCCATTATAATTTTTTTTTATGTTAACCATTCTTCTGTCTGGAGACAAGAAAGATTATATCCATAAAATTGAATATGTAAAAAGGAACTGAAAAAAATACCTTTATTACCCATGAAATATTGCAGTATTAGTATTTGATAATATCCTCTGAAAACTGAAACAATATAATTGATGCACATGAATGAAAATGGTCTTCCCTATAAACCATTTGACAGTATCATGTTAATTAAAACTGCACTATAGATTTATTTTTTCTTTTGTTATAATTTTGGCGTTGAAGAACAAGGAGAAGAAAATATATAACACAGTGTGAGACAAGACTGCACCCTGAATGTATCAATATTGTAGGTTTTAATGGACAGAGAGAGATTAATTTTAGAAATATTGTATCTAATATTATTATTTGGGTGCCTGAGACCAAAAAAAATTGCTAATGAACACCTAATCTGGAAGCAAAATACTGCTTGAGCAAATCTGAAACTCTTACTTTAGATAGTTATAGAGTAGAAATCCTAATCAAAGATATTCATTTATCAGGATAGTTAGTCAAAAATTATTTATCTTCTCCTCCATACAACCATTAGAGAATATGCTAATGTTGATAGATGTAATTTTTTATTACTTGTTTTGTTTGAACAGGTTGGCTTCTTGTCTATTCAGTTCACTCTGTCAAAAGCCCGATAAAGGGCCTGTAGAAACATTATTTTTTGGGGGGCAGCGCTAGTGTATATTACATTTCACACCTGAAATGTATATTACAATACACACTTCAAAATTTTTACATTTCTTAATATACAAAATTATTTTTTTAAGTATGAGATACCTAGAAAACGTAATATAAAATAAACTAGTCATTTAGCCCGTTACAATAACGGCCGCTATAACAGTAGTGCATAAACATTAGTAGGAACAGTCTATATTAAATGGCAAGGGACTTTGACCTCATTCTTTTTGTTGGTCGTATTTTTCTTTCTTTCAGCCTTTCTTTTGTTGATGTTTACTTGCTGAGCTGACTGTTCTTCGTGGGCTGCCGCCGTGTATTGTGTGTCTTTAATTTTTTGTGACAGTAATACTGTCTTGTACGGCTCTATTCAATAAGGGTGCGCACAAAAAGGCGAGCTTCAAAAGGGCGACCTCAATTGAGCGCGGCGAATAAAGGCGTTCGTAGATAATTTCATTCAAATGGCTCTGGAATATGTGAAGAGCAACAAAGGTGCAGATCTTTATTCACTGCGCCCAATTGAGGTCGCCCTTTTTTTTTTGTGCGTGCCCTTATTGAAGGATGCCTGTGCGCGCCCTTATTGAAGGATACCGTCTTGTACGTCTGCTGGCTTGTACGTCCGTAATATACCTTTAATTTTCTCTGGTGGTAATACAGGCGTGCGCGTCGGTAATATGCCTTTAATCTCCTCTGACAGTAATACTGGCTTGTATGTGGCTGTAATATGTGTCACTGTATTGTGTACCTTTAATTTCCTCTCGCAGTAATACTGGTTTGTATTTCCATAAAGCGCCTCTAACTTTCTCTGACAGTAATATCGCGTATCGCACCGTGCCCCACACATGTGCACTTCATCAGAAGACACCCACACACGGACACCTGGACGCACATAGGGATTTTATATATATAGATTGTAAAATGTAAAAGTAGAATAAAATTCATGGACTTGACAGAGAAGTCTATCTCAAATTGGAAGAGAGGAGCTTGAATTCAGACTGATATTGTTGTAGAAACTGTGTCAAGATATTAGGAGAAGACATAACTAGGTGATTGCTGGTATATTCAGTAAGGGAGGTAAGAACAAATGAGCATAATAAAGGAGGGAGCCTGAACAGGACTAAACAGAACTGTAGTCTAAAGATTTTGGAATGCTTGAATTTTAAAGCATACCTATTTGTGCTTTTATGTTACTTTTCCCCACATACTGGAGTTCTGTAGGAGCTAGTTTATGCAGGCAAGTACTCATTCATACCATGCAGGATCAGGTGAGCAAAGTAAGCCCTTGCCCACTCTACAGTAAGAGCTTCGTTATTTAATTTGGTTTGGAGCAAAAGAAAGGATACCCTTTCTTTCTGATATTTTATCTGCAACCTGTGTGTCTCTGCACAGAGGTTGCCTGTCTCTGTTGTGTCAGCATAAGGTCTTTCCAATGGCTCATTCTTCTGGGGCCTCATGCATAACGCCGTGCATAGAATTCACACTTAAACATGGCATATGGACAAAAGCGGAAATGTTCGTACGCAAAAAAAAAATCCAGATGCATATATCTGTGCGTTCGCCAACTTCCACGTTCTTCCACTCCATAAATCCCGATCAGTGTGAAAAGTAACCTGCTGCCACTCCCCAAACTCCTCCCAGAATTACGCCTCTTTGAATATGCAAATCAATATAAATAGCCCATAAGCGCAACGTTCTGTGAAAAGACAATTGCAAAAGCATGGGGGAAAATAGAAGAATGTCAGCGAATGCCAAGTGGAGGCAACGAAAAACATACTATTTATTGGTTTAAAACAAATTGTATTTGTTTATAGTTGTTTATAGTTGTTGTATAAACAACAAAAGGAAGTTGATCGAGTGACATAGAGTGTCAGAGAAACTTGAAAGCTCAAGTCAGATATCAAAGTCGCTGTGAAAAGGCAAGCCGTAGCCCACCGTCTGAGAGTCATATGGAAGCTTTTTAGGGTACAGAGAAAAGAGAAAAAATAGGGACACAGTGGGAAAAAAGCTCAAAATGTCAACTTTAATCTTGAAATTTCCACTTTAATCACATAGTTTATTTTGCCGTTAAAGTAGAACATCATAAACTTCATCTTAAAATCGTTTAATTTACTAGTTTCTCAAATCCCATCATAACTAAATTAGCACATTAAATGCTTTGTTTTGTATTTGTTCTTCTATGTGCTCTATGTGTGTGAATCACTACATGCTTCTTAAACGGGCTTTCTCTTCCTCTGACAGGACACAGAATCCATTACATTTGTGATATTACAGCTGTCTGAATAATTTAAATACTGAGATGTATACTTGATATCATTTTCATGATGATGGGAATTAAAGCATGTATTAAACATGGGAACATGGTGGTGCAGTGATAGTGATGGGCTGGTGCCTCATCCAGAGATTGTTCCTGCCTCACACAAGATACTTGCTGCGCCGTGCACAACCTTTGGTGAAATAATTTATTGCAGCAGTACTCTCTCTTTCAAACGTACTAACCCCCAATTCCTGTCCTTCCTTTTCTCTCTCCAAATACCCAATCGCCACACAATCAGCTCTGTAATAGACGTTAAGCCATCTGTAAGCTGAGAACGCAGATTCTTCAAAACCTTTAAGGAACATTGAAATATCTTTTTAGTACATGTTTAATTATTCTGTCCATCCATTAATTACAATCAGATGCCTTAAACTAATAAACAATATGCAGTTAATTTCAGTGTATTTGATAAAGCCGTGTCAGGGATGTGGATCTAAAAAAGAAAGGGAAACCACACAGGAACAAAAGCACTGCTTTGATGCTGGGTGCCGCCAGTTTGTAAAACCGAGTGGAGAACTTGCGTACGCCAGGGACTGAGCTGGCGTGAAAATGTGCGTGGCTTTACGCCAAGTTTGGTTTTTATACATCACGATGTGAGCATGGAAATGGGTGTACGCAACATTTTTGTGCGTATGCACCATCTACAGTATACATGAGACCCCAGGTGATGCTAATGTGATGACAGCACAAAAAACAGAAATCAAAGGAACAAAAATAAAAAACCCAAAGCTTAGCCTAACTGGCCAGTTTTTGCCTGATTTTCTCCACAAATTCTAACATGAAGAGATGTTTCTTTTGCTTGGAATTATCCATACAAGAATACTGGATATCAGTAGCATGGCCATTGTCACAGGAGGCTGGGGGACAGACTCAGCCGGGATGCCAGGAAGGTCCGGGAGGCGGTTTATTCGTTCCCCGGGCCACGATGGGGCAATCACCCTGGATAAAGAAGGGGCCACGGGGATGGAGCCAGGAGGCTCAAACCCATTGGGGCCCGTGGCCACTGCCAGGGGGCGCCCACAGCATCGAGGAGCCCGGGAAACCTGCACTTCCGCCACACCTGGGCAGGTGGAAGAAGGACCTTCCAGGAACGCCTGGAGTGTGTCTGGGTGCAAGGGCAGCACTTCCACCACACAAGGAAGTGCTGCCGGAAGAACATCAGCAAGCACCTGGAGCACATCCGGGTGGGGATAAAAGGGGCCACCTCCCTACAACTGGGGAGCTAGAGTCGGGAGTGGGAGCAGGACGAAGCTCCCGTGAAGAGAGAAAAGGTGGCCCATGGACAGTGAAAGGCCCAAGGAAGGGTGTTATGGTGCGGGAGCACTGTGCTGTGTGCGGGACTGGTGTTTAGGGACACTTGTTTAAATAAAAGTGTGTGTCACTATGAAGAGTTGGTATCCATGTGGATGTGTCCGGGCTGAACCCCTCACACCATATTTAATCCAGAAGTAATTGGACTGAAGCCCGGTTTGACCAATGGAGCCAAGAAACCTGACCAACTGGGACACATAGTGCTCTACAGCACTGAATCCAATAGAATGAAAATTATCATTTCATAGCCTGGCTGCGGCCAAGAACCCTTCATGGTCACATGATGTATGACAAAAATAACAAAACTAAAATCCGCAAAATAAAACATTATGGTATTTTAGTCCACCCAGGATTAATGAAGACTTGAGCAAACACCTGTTACACTTGGGCATAATTGCCAGTGTCCTTGCAGTCACCCGTTGCTGCTGGAAAGGATGAGGAGCATCTTGAGTGAGAAAAGTTACTTAATGACTTGCTGACTGCTAAATAAAGGTAATCCTTTAGCAGTAAAATATAAACTGTAATAGTATAAATTTAACTTACTGTTGAGAAGGTGACAGTGTGCATGGCTGCATGCTACATGTGCAGGTTCATGAGTATGCCCACAGTGAATGAGGATTTAAATAAGTCTTTGGAGGCGTCCAAAGCACATCGCATGAACCTGCCTGCGTCCACCCTGACAGATGAATGGGGAGGGGATAAGCAAAAAAACAAAATAGAACCAATGTGTTAGCATCACAACTAAATTCTTTGACCTCTGAAACCCTCAAAACAAAGCTGTGAGAGACCTGTAGCATTGGACTGAGTACCAGTAAAAGAAGAATTTTTGTGCAAGATTGTTTTGTTTGTTTTTGTTTAGCATGCCTTCTTGGTCCTGTTTTTATTTGTTCATTTACCTGATTATCCTGCATCTCATTAAACTTTTTGGCCTTATTATTGACTTCTTGGCTTAGATCACTGCCTGATTTTTTCATTTTCCACTCAAGGAAAAAACACGAAGCAATCTTGCATCCAAACGACAGATTTGGGTACGTATACTTTTTAGGGTTGTCTGCTAGATCATGACAATAGGGAATGAACCTGGCAAGCATAGCAACGAGAATACAAAATCTTTAGAAAAAAAAAAAAAAACCACTGACCACAGGGAAACAATACGGGTAATAGAAAAAGAAGATAAACGTTTTGCTAGGTCAAAATTAAATTTATTATGCAACAAAGGTTATTCCAACCTTGGGATTCTAAGGATGTTGTTTGGTTTAACAGAAGACAGAAAATATTAAAAACTATCTGCCAGAACCTAGTAAATTCAATATGGTCTTCTGAAATGAAAGTAGGTAGATATAACTCCTGTCTAGCTAGAAGCAAGCTAGAGCTTTGGCTAATACTTTCACTGTGGAGTAAAATAAGGATATGGAACAATAAGGCAGTAGATTGACGTTATTAGTTGACAGTACAATTGAATGAGAGTCATTGCAATTGGTACAAAAAGATTACATTTAGATACTGTATATAGTTACTGAAATATGTAATTAAAAGGCAGGAGAGAATGTGAGTTTTAAATGTGACATCAGTGTGAACACTGATAGTGTAGACACAAACTTTAATGAGCATTGGACAAGAATTAATTATCTAGTCTTCGGAATAATGAGAAAGCTGACATCAGAGAATCTCAGTTGTCTGAATGGTTGGTGAGAGAAGGGATGATGACAGGTAATCCGAGGTGTTAAAATGAACAGCTTTGTTAGGCCTGTAGACAGGATTTCATCATAAAGCAGTATTATAGAGGGAGCAAGTTTAGCTGAGTCCATTAAGGACTGATCCATTCATTGTTTAGCCCTCACCAAAATGTAGCAGCATGGTTTTGAAGTTGTTGTCATCTGTTCATACTTTAAGCAGATGTCCGTTGAAAACTCAAATGAAATAGTTGAATCAGGAGCTGAAGAAAACATGACAGAGTCTTTCTACACCAAACAAAGAAAGGAAGGATTGAAATCTAGCAAAGTTCTGTAAGTAGTGGAAAGCCATCCTGGGTGCCATTGATGTAGTCAAACCTAGAAACTATCTTCACTTAGCATAATTTGAATCGAGGGAAAATTAATGGAAATGAGTATAAAAGACAAAGTAAGGAAGCGTCTGTCCAATACAGAAGTTTTAGCAGGTAGTCAGCATGGGATTGATAGGGAAATTCACTTTTATTAAAATTCTGCAGTTTTATTAGAAAGCACAAAACATCTTTTAGCAGCAGCTTTTTAAAGTGTTTTTGATAGAATATCTCATGTGTGAATATGGGTACAGTAGACAAATTTGTTAAACTAAGGAGTAATGTGTGAGGGTGTCTGAATTAGGGGATGCCTGTATTGGGGACATTTAGTGCTAAGATTACTTTCTTAAGCTATATAAATAATGTACTTAAATTATAACAAACAAATTGTTTACATAATGCCAAGATAGGTGGGTGAGCAGTACCTCAAAATAAAAAAAACAATAACCTACCAATTTCCCATAGATTTTGGAAACTACATTGCAAGTGAAATTTAGTGTAAATGAATGTCAACATTTGCAGTAAAACTGTAAAATGTATTAAATATAAATGTACAAAGGAAGGCCTCAAGATTGAAAGTGCATTTTTATTCAGCTTAGAATGTAATGGAAGGTTTCAAAAAATGTTATGCTAGTAATGTTTGCAAAATGATGGATAGGGTGTGTGAACATTTATTTTTGGTAGAACATTGCGGTATTATATACAAGTATATTTGTTGTCTGAAATAGGTAATGCTATCCTGGCTGAAGGTAAAATGCAAAAGGCTTAGGAAAGAGACAGTTGAAGGGTGGCTTAGCAAGTGTGCCTGATTACACAAATAACTGTTACAATGAAAAATGGGAGATAGTATAAAATTATAGTAGCTGATAAAATGACCAAAAGATTTAAAATTCTTTTCTTTTCATCTGTTCCATCCCAGTCAGAAAGTAATATGTAAGTTGTAAAGCAATTTACACTACACAATGATATAATTCTGACTTTAGGCTTTGACATATTTGTGCATGCCTTCTGCTTCATCATCTACAGAAATGATCTGTTATCTTTGGTTACATTGATGTGACATTGAAGGAACTCTGCTCTTTCAGTCAATGTAATCTTATATATAAACGTCTATGCGTGGAAGTGTGTGTGTCTGTCCGGCCCGGAAGTGAGAGGTGGAGTCGGGGTAAGAGTTCCAAGGAAACAGAAAATTTGCTTAGCTGCTAATAACACAAGCTGGGGCCAGCATGTCAGCAAAACGAAACCTCAGAAGAAAAGACAAAGTCGCTTAGACGCTAACATCGGCAAAACAGTATCCCTTTTACTTTTCCTCCCGCCGCCAATATACACAAGCAAGGCGAGCACATCAGCAAAATGAATCCTCCTAGGAGAGAGATGCCCAGAGTAGTTCCTTAAATTGTGCCTTAAATTGTACATACACTTGTTTAGGAGTTAAAACTCTAAAATGATAACAATCTCATCAGCACCACAGAAAAGAGAAATAAAAGTGCTCCTTGTAAAAACAAAAAAAAACACTCAGATTTTCAAAAAATATAAAAAATATCTCAAAGAAGGGGTGCAGGCGAGTCTTTCAGGATATGTTATTTTGCACCATATCTGCAGATTTTACTTCATGGAGAATTGCATTCTGTCATCATTATCAGTGTGTAATTTTTTTAAAGGAATTTAATTACATTTGTAGGCCTTGTTTTTCATGTAGTTTATAATGCTTGAAGTCTATTGTCTTATTTAAATATATTCAATTGAGATATCATTTACTTTAAACTTTAAACTGAATAGTTTTTATTTTTTAGGCTTTATTTGCATTTTCTTTTCATAAGAGGTGAAAAAATATCACCATATCCAGAAGAGAATATAATAATGATCAATAAATATATATCAACAAAGAAAATAGTGTGAAGAAATTTTATAGTACGGAAATTATAGTCCTTTCTTTTCAGTGACAGGAAGCTTTTAGGACCTTGGTTGGTTTAAAGATTAGCTGGTGTTAATCATAGCGACAGTTTTATAACTGTTTAAGATGAGCAATACTGTGCATGTCTTCATTTAACTGTAGAAACAATTTATTGTCAGAAGTGCAAGAACTACCTTTCATTAGTTTTCCACTTGGAAAGAACTACTCAGTATTGCAGTTAGCAGTAAATCACTCTCACTGCCTATTATCCATTCCAGTCATATTTTCCATACTAATGGTAATAATTTTAAAACTGTATTTGAGTTTACATAACTTTCGCAAACTGTATGCTCTCAACACCATGGCTTATTTATTATGTTGCATGGAACTTTGAAAAAATTTTAAAAATTTTGTCAATTATTGATTAACCTTTTACAGTTGATCAAATTAAACATTAATAAGAATTAATCTAAACCGTGGGTACCCATTAAAATGCACATGGTTTAAAATAAACTTTGCATAAACATGTAGCATACAGTAAGGACAATTGAGGCTTTAGAAAAAAATAAATAGGGGAAAAAAGCACCATTTTTAGTGAATCTGATAACTTTAGGAGCATTTGCAGCAATGGATGGCTGGCTATACATACATTTATTGAATCGCTGATATTTTCAGCATTTTTAAGTCCACCAAAGTTTGGTGGAAATTCTACAATTATACATGTATGATATTCAATAATTATCATCAAGGCATTGTGTATTGGTGATTGGTCCATGAGTATAAAAAGTATTTATAACATGGACCTAAAGGCTAGCATTTTTTGGTTACACATTTTAGCCTCTGCGGTGGGCTGGTACCCTGCCCGGGGTTTGTTCCTGCCTTGCGCCCTGTGTTGGCTGGGATTGGCTCCAGCAAACCCCCGTGACCCTGTGTTAGGATATAGCAGGTTGGATAATGACCAACTGACTGACATTTTAGCCTTTGCACAAAGAAAGCATAGCTTCCCCCTTCTCTTCACTGCATGGGTGGTACTGTACTAATACACAAAAAATAGACCTGACTCAAACTTTCATAAGAACAGTTCCTGCTCCTCACCTGCATGTATGGCTCTTTTCCATTCATAAACAATGACTCCAGTAGTTGACATTAGGCAAATTATCTTTTAATGAGGAGTAGAAATTAAACTTCCATTGTGATATCCTCTACTATTGTCGTTGACCTTGCTATACCATACATATACAATTTATTAGCATAGGATTTACCTAGATTTCATGTCTATGACCAAGCATATTTTAAGCTAACAATAATTTATTTTGATGAAATCCCGTTTTACCCCCTTCAAAACTAAATCCTACTTGAATCATCTTTCAAGTATAAATAATAAATATGGGTCCTTGGGTTACAAATGAATTTCATTCCTGCTGATGTTCATAACCCAATCTATACATATTAATAAAAGGCAAAGCCCTCACTGACTCACTGACTGACTGACTGACTGATTGACTGACTGACTGACTGACTGACTCACTCATCACTAATTCTCGAACTTCCCGTGTAGGTGGAAGGCTGAAATTTGGCAGGCTCATTCCTTACAGCTTACTTACAAAAGTTAGGCAGGTTTCATTTCGAAATTCTATGTGTAATTGTCATAACTGGAACATTTTTTTTGTCCATATACTGTAATGGAGGAGGCGGAGTCACGTATCGCGTCATCACGCCTCCTACGTAATCACGTGAACTAAAAACAAGGAAGAGATTTACAGCACGAGTCAAACACGGGAACGAAGGTAAATGACGTTAATTTTTGACTGTCTTTTAATACTGTGTAAGCATACATATTAACACATGTGCAATTAAACATGTGCATTTACGGGGTGATTTCTCAGGCTTAAAAGCTCGCCTTTTATCAAACGCGGGAACAAAGGTAACTGACGTTGTTCACTGTCTTTTAATACTGTGTAACCATACATATTAACACATGTGCAATTAAACGTGTGCATTTACGGGGTGATTTCTCAGGCTTAAAAGCTCGCCTTTTACTAAAAAGGTAAATGCAAAACTATTTTCAATCAGTTTATTGAAACGCTCCCGTTAAGGATTGCAATAACATATTCGCGAGATAAAAGAACGAAGTAGGGGGAAATGAAAGAAGACCCGCAAACAGCGAAGAGCAAAAAATTCATTAAACAATTGAGAAGGGAGCGAGTGAAGCATACAAGCATGTTCATAAGGGAAACAAAGCACGGTGTAAAACGTAAGTTTAAATTAAGTTTATAGAAACGCTCCCGCTGCGGATTGCAATAACACATTCGCGAGATAAAAGTTTAATGAGAAGACACGAGGTATAAACGAACCACACGCCGTGGCGCAACGTTAGGGGCAACAGTTTCAACCATTCTATGATCTGCCTCTCGCAACTGAAAGACGGCACATGGCGGATGTTAGCCGACTTGCTGACCGCAACGTTACGGGCTTCAACTCTGGCGCTGACGATATTCGATTCTCGAGAGGGGATGCAGTGAGTGTGTATGCCTGATGAGCCCAGAATTAGGGAGAAACACATGTCGCATACTCTTTGCATTATTTGAAAGTAAACTATTAAAACCATTCTATGATCAGCTTCTGGAAACAGAAAGAGGGCACATGGCGGATGTAAGGCGACTTCCTGACCAACCACAAGCGTTACCTGGCAGGTAACCACCCATACAGTCAGATTGTGATTCAGAAAACGAATGCCATGAATGTAATTACCACGATCTACATACTGTCAAATAAACGAAACACACGCCGTAGAACGACAGCTGTGAAAAGCAAGGTTCAGAAAAAAACAGATCCTTAACAAATTGTTATTGGTATATTTTCGATCCGTTTAAAAAGGTTTTCTTTTCTTATTAAAAAATTAAAAGCAGTACTTCGCCGCAACGAACCGCGAGAATTTGGCTATATATATCTGCTTCTCGCAATTAAAAGAGGGCACGTGGCGGATTTTAGACGACTTCATGACCAAACTTAAGTGTTACCTGCCAGGTAGGGTTACCACTTTTAATACAAAAAAATAAGGGACGCATACTGCAGCGGGTGCCACATCTCAGTGCCAACAGTTTGCAGACTGTACTTAAAAGACCCGCCCTCCTCACTGGACAGTTAAAAAGACCAATCAAACTAACGATGACATCAAGTATTACCCAATCATAAGTAGGAAAGGAGGCATCTTCATAAAATGCGTGTGGGATGATTTGCATGAGACGCTACTTTAAAAAAAATGATTAAAAAAATACGGGACAAATCCCGTCCCGTATTGATTCAAAACGGGACGCGCAATTTCATTCTCAAATGCGGCACGATTCCGTATTTTAAAGGACGGGTGGCAACCCTACAGTGGCAGGTAACCACCCATACAATCAGATTGTGATTCAGACTAGGAATGCAATGAATGTAATTACCCCGATCTACATACAAGGCGAAAGTCTTGCAACATTCAAAGATGATGGTTTGGGATAAGTACACCATACAACATAAAAGAGCTTATGAAGCCTTGAACCGAAAAAAGCAAGATCTCAGAGATCGTAAAAAAAAAAATAGGAGGTAATGTCGTTTTACTCGCTGTAGATTTTAGTCAAACATTACCAGTTATTCCACGAGGGAGACCAGCAGATGAACTCAACGCGTGTTTAAAATCCATGCTTCTCCCACGCTCGGTTATATGTCGCGTGTTCTCGGGTAGGTACACCAAAAAATGTATACATTTAAGCATGTAATGGGCAAACAAAAAATGAGGTATACCCGAAGGCACTGCAGTAGTACTTAATGTAACTTTACTTCTTAAATGTTAATGTTTTACTGTTTAATAATTTATACGCTTCTTATATGTTGTTCAAATTCTTTTATCAAAATACCACTGACACCGCAATGCACGATAACATGGAGTGAATACACCATACGCATCCGCCCACGGCCGCCCTGGTGTGCGCAGATAGGAGTTGATTCTACAATAAAATAAAATAAAGATAAAAAGAGTAATACAATCATCACCCATAAAGCGGATAGTAGACGTGACGTACTATATGTGTACCAGATTTCAAGTCAATAGGTGAAACGGTTTGCGAGCTACAGGTGATTTAAAATCCTGGACAGACACACAAATTGCCACGGTAGCAAATTACAGAAGAAGATTTTACTGTTTAATAATTTATATTTATATGAAATGTGCTTCTTATATATTACTTCATATTCTCATATGATAATGATGTTAATGTTTATATTGATTTCTATGTTATTGAAACTGCATGTATGTGTGTATATGTATATATATATATATATATATATATATATATATATATATATATATATATATATATACTAGCAAAATACCCGCGCTTCACAGCGGAGAAGTAGTGTGTTAAAGAGGTTATGAAAAAAAAAGGAAACATTCTAAAAATAACGTAACATGATTGTCAATGTAATTGTGTTGTCATTGTTATGAGTGTTGCTGTCTTTTATATATATAATATACACACACACATAAACATTTATATACATATACATATCTACATATACACATATCTACATATATATACACACATACATAAACACACACGTAAGACTTATTGACTGAAACGGGCTTTCACGAAAAAAGTTAGGGCTTTGCTACAGGATACACCCTCCACAAGTTAAGCAAGTAAAAATAAAATATATATTTCTGTTTTATTTAAACCTTTTAAGTTCGTATGCATAGCCCCATTTGGCTGTTTAATTTTTTTTTTCTTTCTTCAGTAATATTTAATCTCCTTAAAGAAAAAGAACATATCCATTTTACTTTTTTTGTATCTCTTTAGTAATATTTTACTGTAAAAGAATAACCAGTATTTAAACCTTTTATGTTACTTTATACATTTATTTTACACAATGTTGAAAAATTAATAAGAAAGCTACATATTTTGGCAGCTGCTGCTTTCATTTTCAATGAAATGAAAAAAGCTCTCCAAGAGAAAACGTAAACGAAGAAGAAACTAAAAAGAAATCTAAAAAGGAGAAACCCTCATTTATAAAAGTTTGCTGCCGATGACTTAACTGAAAATAAATGAATAGTTCCTATGTGTATAATACATATTTATCTATTTTACTTATGCCTTTATTCCACCAACTTACAACATCTGAGGTACAATTTGTTACATTACTTTTGTTTTTTGCAGCACAGGCAGGTGAAGCGACTTCCTCAGGGTCACACAGTGGTGTCAGTACCAGGATTTGAACTGACAAGCTCCGGGTTTGCTGAAATATTACTGAAGAAAGAAAAAAAACGAAAACGGGCAAATAGGGCTATGCATACAGATGTCCATCCATCCATTATCCAACCTGCCATATCCTAAATACAGGAGCCAATAAGTAGATATGTATATATACAGTATATATATATATATATATATACAGTATATATATATATATATATACTGTATATGTGAATGTATGTATGTATATATGTATGTCTATATATATATATATATATATATATATATATATATATATATATATATATATATATATATATATATATATGTAGATATGTAAATTTGTATATGTATATATATGTTTTTCTGGATGTGTATATACGTATGTATATGTAGATATGTATATATATGTATATGTATATATATGTTTATGTGTGTGTGTGTGTGTATATTATATATATAAAAGACAGCAACACTCATAACAATGACAACACAATTACATTGACAATCATGTTACGTTATTTTTAGAATGTTTCCTTTTTTTTTCATAACCTCTTTAACACACTACTTCTCCGCTGCGAAGCGCGGGTATTTTGCTAGTTTAGTATATAAGTCAAAAGTTACAATGAAAATGCCCATTAAAGAAAATACCAGCAAGCATCTCATCATATATTTTACAGAAAAATGTTTTATACTTATTAATAAAATGACAGTCAAGCAATATTACTGTACTTCAATTCAAAAACCACAAATAAATTAAATTAAAATGAACCACAGTTACACTATATGGCTATATGTTTGCAAACACCTGACCATCCACCACATTGATCTGACCATATTGAACATCCTATTCTAAAACCATGGGCATGAATATGGAGTCGTCACCTCTCTCCACCACCCTGACACTCCTTCACCCACAGCATTGAACCACTTTATGTAAGACTTTGGAGTGTGTCTGTGGGAATGTGTGGCCTTTTTGCCAAAAGAGCATTTGTGAAGTTAGGTACTGATGTTGAATCACCTGGCTTGCAAATGGCATTCCAATCAATCACAATACATTTTACAGGAAAATGTTTCACACTTGGGTGGCACAGTGATGCAGTGGTAGCACTGCTGCCTCGCAGTTAGGAGACTCGGATTCGTAGAGTTTGCATGTTCTCACCATGTCTGCGTGGGTTTCCTCCGGGTGCTCCGGTTTCCTTCCACAGTCCAAAGACATGCAGGTTAGGTTAGGTGCAGGTTAGGTGCATTGGTGATTCTAAATTGTCCCTAGTGTGCGGATGTGTGCGTGTGCCCTGCGGTGGAACTGGTGCCCTGTCCGGGATTTGTTTCCTGCCTTGCGCCCAAAACACAAATAATTTAGAGTAAAGTGAACCACAATTACACTATATTGGCTATATGTTTTTGGACAATTGACTATCACATTGATATGACCTTGTTGAACATCCCATTCCAAGACCATGAGTATTATTATAATGTTACAACTGTTCTTTGTGGATATAACAGTCTCAATTCTTACTGGAATGCGTTCCATAAGATTTTTTAGTGCATCTCTGGGAATCTGTGCCCATTCTGTCAAAAAGCATTTGTGAAGTCAGGCAATGATGTTGAATGAGAAGACCTGGCTTGCAAGTGGTATTCCAAGTCATGAAAATGGTGGTTGAGGTTTGGGCTCTGTGCAGCAAAGGGCCTTCCCCAAACTATTGCTGTAAAGTTGGGTGCGCCTAATTGTCTAAAAACTGCTGTAGAAATGAATGTTTTTGTTGTTGTGAAATGTCTTAAGCATTAACAGTAGAGCCATGGGACCTAGCCCAAACCATGAAAAGTACCCCAGCTCATTATTCCTCCTCCACCAAAGTTTATAATAGGTAGTATGCAGTCCAGAAGGTATTGTTCTGCTGGCATCTGTCCAACCCAGATTCATCTGACTATCAGATAGTGAAGCGTGATTCATCACTCTAGAAAACCCATTTCCATTACTCAAGAACCCAATGGCAGCGTGCTTTACATTGCTCCAGCCAATGTTTGGCATTATTTACAGTGATCTTAGGCTTGTGTGCAGCTGTTCAGCCATGAAAGCCCATTCATTGATCTCCACAATGCATATTTCTTGTGCTGATGTTGCTTCCAGGTGTAATTTGAAACTGTTGTGAATGCTACCACAGAGGATAAGTTATTTAAATGTGCTGTACAGGCCCCGCTGTATATACTTGCATGGCCTACCACTTTGTGGCTATGCTGCTGTTGCTCCTACGTGCTTCCACATCAAAATAATAGCACATACAATTGATTGGGGCAGATCTACCAGACCAGAAGTTGTATATACTGTCTTGTGGCAAAGGAGGCACCCTATAATAGTGTCAGGTTTAAAGTCACTGAGCTCTTCAGTACGACCCATTCAGCTGTCAATGTCTGTCACTGGAGATCACATGGCTCTGTGCTTCATTTTGTACACCTGGTAACAATAGGTGGGGCTGAAATGCCTGAACTTCATCATTTGCAGGAGTGCCCGCATACTTTTGGCCATACAGTGTATATACAGTATGTCAGCCTTATGTTTAATATTTTTGATAATGATGCAGTACCTCACTCATAGGATTATAGTAGGCATAATGAAATGAGTATCCTATGTTGCCTAACTACACTTTCCCCTGCCACCACTTTGCAGTCTTTATTCTCCTTCAGATTGACCCTCCTGCATAGGATATAATCTACCTGTGTGTATCTTCTTCCACTCTTGTACGTCACCCTATGTTTCTCCCTCTTCTTAAAATACGTATTCACCACACTCATGCTCATCCTTTTTGCAAAATCCACTATCATCTGACCTTCTTCATTCCTGTTCTTGACACCATACCTCCCCATGTTTTTAACCATCTAAAGAAAAAAAAGTAACTGTGAAATTGTACTGGCCTGTCCAGAAGACCATGTGCAGTGCATTATAAATATAAATTTGCTTTAAAGGCCTGTATGCATCAAAGTAGAAAACACTGAAAATAGAAAAAGGATTTTCATAGTACACTTGAAAATAACAATGACAGACCTACAGAGAGCATCTGTTTCATGTACATGAAGAAGCAGTAACTCAAAGAAAAAGTTTATATACGTTTAAAAGAATATCTCAATCCCAACTGGTGGCACAAAAATGCTTTGATCCCAGTTGCACTTAGGAAATGTCACAGCTTCTTTTTTTCTTGTTGGTGTCATTTTGGTTGTTATTTCCCATAAATCTTTCAAGCTTAAATAAAGCGTTCAGTTCCTTGTTCATAGCTTGCATGAAGTACCACCTCTTGTCAGATGCACTTTTTTTTTCTTCGAAATTTTATTTTATGTCCTGGAGGTTTCTAAACCTTCTCAACATTTGATCAATCCTGAGATCTGAATTGGCAGCATATCATAGGCATAACAAAGATAAAGTGATGCTTTTAAAAAAGCAACACTGCAGTGTATAAAGGAGAAGTGAATGAAAATGGTGAGACAAACACAAAAATTCCCTAGAGTTGTTTAGTTATCTGAATAAAAGTGGTTACAAGCAGGAGACAGGGTTATTTCTGGAACTGTGTTTGTGTGGACTTCTTACTAGCACACAATTCACAGATAAAACCCTAGTATACTTAGTAAGCCTAAACCTAAACAACAATATAGATAGATAGATAGATAGATCCACATGTTTCACTGTTTATGTGGGCCCAAAATATAATGCTAGTAAAAGAACAATGTTTTCTAGACTGTTATCTCTTTCAGTTCCTCTCTTTTATTACTTCTGGTCACTCATCTAGAGCAAGTGGAACTTTTTCATTTTGGCAACACTGTTAAAATACAACTTGACATTGATCACATCACTGATGTAACTTTGCCAACTGGTGGTCTTCAAACAAACACTGGCGTAAGGAGCTAAAAGCAATGCTTTCATATCGTTGGAAGTTTGGCGTATCTGATGATCTTCTTGATTGTTGCAGTGCATTTTTGTCTCTGGGGTACAGTAATCCCTCCTCGATCGTGGGGGTTGTGTTCCAGAACCCCCCGTGAAAGGTGAAAATCCGCGAAGTAGAAACCATATGTTTATATGGTTATTTTTATATTGTCATGCTTGGGTCACAGATTTGCACAGAAACACAGGAGGTTGTAGAGAGACAGGAACATTATTTAAACATTGCAAACAAACATTTGTCTCTTTTTCAAAAGTTTAAACTGTGCTCCATAACAAGACAGAGATGACAGTTCCATCTCACAATTAAAAGAATGTAAACATATCTTCCTCTTCAAAGGAGTGCGCGTCAAGAGCAGAGAATGTCAGAGAGAGAGAGAAAAAAGCAAACAAAAATCAACAGGCCCGTTTTGGCTTTTAAGTATGCGAAGCACCGCCGGACAAAGCAGCTGCAAGGATGTACAATGTGAAGGTAGTCTTTCAGCATTTTTTAGAGGAGCATCCGTATCCTCTAGGCCAGTGTGCGAACAGCCCCCTCCGTCAGGAGCAGAGAATGTCAGAGCAAGAGAGAGAGAGAGACAGGAAAGCAAACAATCAAAAATCAATACGTGCTGTTTGATCTTTTAAGTATGCGAAGCACCATGCGGGAAGCATATCACTTGCAAAGCAGCTGCACAGAAGAGATCAATGTGAAGATAATCTTTCAGCATTTTTAGACGAGCGTCTGTATCGTCTAGGGGTGCGAACAGCCCCCCTGCTCACATCCCCTCCGTCAGGAGCAGAGAATTTCAGAGAAAGAGAGAGAGAGAGAGGAAAGCAAACAATCAAAAATCAATACATGCTGTTTTCCTCTTTCAAGAATGCGAAGCATCGTGCGGGAATCATAACACTTGCAAAGCAGCCACATGTAAGCCCAGCAAAGAAGGGAGCACTGTGAAGGTAATCTTTCAGCGTTTTTTGAGGAGCGACCGTGTCCTCTAGGGGTGCGAACAGCCCCCGTGCTCACAATATATTTGAGGAGTTTTATTTAATACATAATACGCGCTGTGGTTGGGTAGCTTCTCGGCCATCTGGCAATAGCGTCCCTTGCATGAAATCAACTGGGCAAACCAACTGAGGAAGCATGTACCAGAAATTAAAAGACCCATTGCCCGCAGAAATCCGCGAACCAGCAAAAAATCCGCGATATATATTTAAATATGCTTACATATAAAATCCGCGATAGAGTGAAGCCGCGAAAGTCGAAGCGCGATATAGCAAAGGATTACTGTATTCTTGCAGTGTGTACCTTGGACTTTGCCTTGCATGGCAATGAGCCCAGTTTTCTTGATGCTCAACAGAAGTTGCTGCTGTTTTTTTTTTCTTTCTGCCACTATGGTGGTTATCACTTGGTCTCTCAATCACTTTGTCGTCTTTTATGGCTGCCAGGTTGCCACTACCTAAAATTTTATATTGAGGATTAATTCTTACTTGTCTATGTGTTTTAGCATCTTGTTTTACTATTCTTTCTTGTTCTTCATCACTTAAGTGCCTTCTGAGATGAGCTTGATGCTCAGCAGATGTCACTGCTCTTCTTAACCTCTGTGCCATTATGATGGTTATCACTTGCTTTCTGGATCATTTTACCACAAAACCAAATCCATAGGTCATGTTATGTTTTCTAAAGACACGAGGTTGTTGCTATGCAAAATTTTGTTCTTCTTTCAGTTCGTTGTTCTTGCATTCTGTATCCTGCACTTGACAAGCAGGAGATGTTGCCATTGTTGCTGTTCTCCTTCTTAATCTTCCTGTTATGGTGTTCATCACACAATTGGCTTCTGAAATTTGCAGATGTTCCTAATCTTATTCTTTTCCTTCCTATTATGGTATTCTTCATCACATAATTGGCTTTTACAATTTCCAGATGTTTCCATTCTTTTTTTTTCTGCCATGTCACTTAGTTTGTGATGATTTTGTTGCAATAAACAAATAAACACATGTCACTTTGCCAAGGTTGTCACTACCTGAAAGTTTTTTTTCTAATTTCCAAATTTATCAGGTCATAAGCTTTCAATTAAAAGCAGGATCAAGATTCTAGCACCAGTAGTTCCCAAGTAATCATGATGATAAGAGATGGAGAGAATGTAGCATTTTATATATAAAACTAACATACAAATATGTGCACCCTGTTCACCAACATCAGCCTGTGAGGGCAACAGCTTCTTCAAGTTTGTGGATGACACCATTGTGATTGGCCTCAACAATGATGAGGCTGTCTACAAGAGGCACATCCAAAAGAACAAAGGCAGTCATGCACCACTTTATATCAGTGGTTCTTCTGTTCTGACAATTAGCCGCTTCCATGTCCAACTACCTTTCTTTGTCAGTCAACACCACCTGCATACTCAAAAAGGCTTACCAAAGACTCTTTCTCCTGAGGAGGCTAAAGAGCTTTGGGATAGGAAGCAAAACACTAGTGAACTTTTATTACTGCATTTTTTAATTTATCCTGACCGAATGCAGCAAGTCGTGGTTTGGTTACCTGACTTATCACTATTGCAAACTCCTCCAAAGGACTGTCCGTACAGCTTCTCAAGTCATTGGGGCAGAAGGTCACTAAACACCCAGTACCTGCCTGTGACGATGTAGGTCCTGCTCTACGCTCCCACTTCCAGATTTGAGAGCCCTCGAACCCAACACCGTTGTTATTGTAACCAGATGTACTGGTCTGATGGGGACAAATGAAACTGAGCAAGGGAATAGTGGAAAAAGGTTCAAGTGCTTTTATTACAAAAACAAACAGTGTCCAAATAAATAGTGCAGTTTTGAAAGTGTTCCAATAAATAAATAATACATAAAAAAGGTAAAATCTCAAACGTTTAAAACGAGGCTAAAACAGAAGAATAAAAACCTGCAGCAGTCATTTGGACCACACCAGCCAAACACAGCTCCTTTCCATTCTCTCCAGCTCACCCAAGGTTTGCTCAGCTGAAGAGACTTCAGCAGTCATGGTACTCTCACTACCAACCTCCGTCTTGGCTGCCTCCGCCAGCGTCTGCCAGACCGTTTGTTGTCGGTTGTCCTCCTGTCTTCCTTCTCACACACATAATCGTCCCTCAAATCCCTAGGTAGGACTCCACCTCGATCAAACCCACTCCTGCACATTGTCAGTGGGCGCAATCCGTCCTTTGAGCAATGATCCTTCGCTCCACATGGGACCCCTGACCACGCTGACCTCTCTCTTTAAGCTGTCTGGCTCATCCTTTCTCTTTCATCCCTGATGCAGCTCTCGCTCTCACAGCCTCTCATTTCTTCTTTTCCTTTTTATCCTCTCCTTCTCTTGTGCCGGTCCATACGTATACGGCTCCGTGGCTCAATTATGCACCGCAGGAAGCCAATTAAGCTTTTGAGAACAATTGCACCCTCACATGCAGGTGTGTCTCGCCCCAATTACCTCATCAACTCCCCGCGGCTGCAGAATCATGCCCACGGAAACTGACACGGCCAAATTAATTATTTAAAAACTGGCTTTTCATTCAAAGCCGCGGACTGGCTACACCACAATGCCCTGTACTGTGTGCTGTACCCACCTGCTGGTTTATGTATAGTTGTATGTACTTTACTTTTTTAACTCTAATCTTATTTATTTTATTTATTTATTTATTTGTGTTCTGCTACTCTTATTTATTTGCTGCATTTATTTATACATCACAGCAACTGTGGCACAAGAATTTGATTATACTCCTGAAGTATATATGAAAATAAAGATCTCTGATCTCTATACTGCATTTTGCTCCACTTACAGAAACTACGGTCATTTTATATACAGTATAAATAGGAGCATTTTGCATTATATACAGCCCAATGCTTTACCTTCTCAAAATAGTGAATATTTTCCTCAGTAGCAGAAAAACAAAATTAAGCAGTGCATAGATTCAGTTACCTGAACTGTCTAAATATATGTGATAAGTAATATATTGATCCAATATAACAAGTACATGTTTTTTATGTAAGGCAGTGATGATTAAAGTGTTTTAGACTGAGGATGATTTTACCAAATTCAAAGACACAACAGACCCCCTATGGCCAACAATCACATTTTAGTGTAACTCTGTGTTTCAATTACCGTATTGGCCCGAATACAACGATACCTTTTTTGACTAAATATTTCCCATTCAAAAGTGGACTCGCATTAAATTCAAGGACTAGGCAATTGTTAAATTCGAGGACTAGGCAATTCAATGTAATAACTCTTCTTATTAGTATGCCTATGCCTCTGACCGACCTGCGTGTTGGTCACGTGTGCCGCGTTCGGTATAGTTCGGATCGGTTTGAGTACACGAGACTGCACGAGAGTTTCTAGCTCCGGTGGAATCGCTGGTTTCGAGCATTTCGATTCTGCCACGCGTCCGGTGTATGCCAGCAAGTGGCTATTGTGTCTATGATTCACAGGTAAATGTAGTCCACGTCTCTCGCAACTGTTATAGTAGTAATTTGCATGTTTGCTCTAGAGGCCACCTTACGTCAGGTGTTAAGGAAAAAATTGAAACATTGAATTCCGATCTTGTAATAATACCGGGTGGTATGACATCCCAGCTGCAAGTCTTGGATGTGGTGGTTAATAAACCGTTTAAAGATAACTTAAGAAAAGAATACAACAATTGGCTATTAGCGGGCAATCACCCATTAACACCTACAGGAAAAATAAAAAAACCCTCAGTCTCACTTTAAGGAAAATGGGTTGCGACCACCTGGCAGAAGATCGAACCTGAATCGATAGTTAAAGGTTTCAAGAAATACTGCATTTCCAATAATTTAAATGGGACTGAAGATGACATTTTGTGGGAGATTGAAAGCGTGAACGCGCATACTGACGATAACGATGTGACAACAAAGAGTTCTGATTCTGAAAACAGTTCTGATTCTGAATAAATATTTCCTTTTTCATTTTTCTTTCACTTACGGTAGGTATCTTGTAACTTACCTACCGGTAATACTATTAATTTTGTTCTACATTACTACTTAATTTTATTGAGATGAATGTAACTTGTCATATTACCTATTAAATAAATGATTATCTGATTGAATTTTATTTTCTTTGAATTCTTTTATGAAAAATGAATGGATCACGTTAAATTTGGATTTTTTTTTTTCTAAAATCTTCATGAAAAAATTGGGGGTCGCATTAAATTCGGGGCCATGTTAAATTCGGGCCGATACGGTACCACTTTTACTTTACTAAAGGCATTTAACCCAGCCACAGGGGATGCACAAACCAGTGTGTTTCTTCGTGCCAGTCCCAAGCCCGGATGAATGGGGAGGGTTACGTCAGGAAGTGTATCCGGTGCAAAATTTTGCCAAATCAATATGCGGACAACAATACAAATTTCCATTCCGGATTGGTCAAGCCCCGGGTTAACAACGACCGCCACCGGTACTGTTAGCCAAGAGGGTGCTGGCGGAAATTGGGCTACTGTTGGCCGAAGAAGAAGAAGAGGGGGGAGAGGTGTCCAGAGGCAGGAGGATAGGAAGAAAGTAAAGAGAGTGGAACTGATGGTAGGAACTTTCAATATTGGCAGTATGACTGGTAAGGGGAGAGAATTAGCAGATATGTTGGATAGAAGGAAGGTTGATATATTGTGCATGCAAGAGACTACTTGTAATGATGCTGCTAAATGTGAAATTCTGCATTATTATTTTAGGTACAATTGAAAGTAATTTTTCTTCTTTGATTGATCTTGAGTGTGTTTGCATGCAATAACATTGGATGTCCTATGTTGTGTTTTTGTTTATCTATTGGATCTCTGGAACAATGTCTTCTGTTGCAAACAAATTGCCCTCTAGGATAATAAAGTCTACCTAAACCTAAACTTAAACCTAGAAATCAGGTGTGTTTTAAAAGTTGGAGCATGTTTGCATTTTCTAGTGACTTCATCAAAGAATCAGTTATCATAACTCCTTAATTAGTTTTTTTGTAGCAGTGAGTTTTATTCAAAAATAGTTTAGATTCAATTAGACAAACTTTATCAATCCCAAGGGGAAACTTAGATACATACAGCAGCAGAAACAAAACATAAAAATCAAGGGTACAGACTCACAGAACATATAATACAATCAATTGTAAGCCACTAGGGAGCGTACCGCCACCCTAACCCAGACACAGACAGGCAGGAGACAGGTTTTGCCACGCTACACCCATTTATTTACAGTTTTTTAGTGTCCAAAGTACCTTTGACCACACCAGTAAACTTCAGTCTCTTCTTGCTGCCAGTCCTTCTCCCTCCACTCCTCCTCAGGCTTTTTTTCTCATCCCGACTCTGGCTCTCATATGGACTGAGGACTCCAGGTGACTAAGGAGCTTCTTCTGGCCACGTCACTGGGTGTGGCAGAAGCGTGACCAAATAAGGCCCTGGAAAGGTCTATGCGCCCCCTGGCGGTGGCCACCGGTTCCAGCAGGGTTGAGCCCCCATGCTCATAACTCAAGGCCCCACTGGAAACCAAGGAGGCAGCCCTCTATCGACCCAAGTAAGAAACTGTCCTGGCAGTCCTCTTTACCCTGGTCCTTCCACACTTTGGGCATCCTGGCTGGGTAAGGATTCTGTCCATCTGCCACACAATCAATTAATTAATCAATAAATAAAGTATATTGTGAAGAAATTGCAAAATGAACTAAAAGTGTATCACCATTTAGTTTAGGGGTGTCAGGAGGAAACATCGTCAAATGCGTTTCTTAGCACACCATGGTGGAATGAGCCTGTGATTAGAAGTCCTTTAAGAGAGCGCCTCCAGAAGGATGGAGGGAATTTTTCATGATGGCATCCGATTTTGCCATCATCCTCTTTTCCACAACAGCTTCCAGTGTGTCCAGGGTTCACCCTGTGATGGAACAGGCTTTCCTGATAAGTTTGTTCAGGTATTGACCATCTTTTGAGCTCAAGTTGCTTCCCCAGGAGACTGCAGTATAAAACACCACACTGACTACTACGGACTGCTAGAACATTTCAGCAACTTGCTGCACAAATCAAAAGACCTGAGTCTACTTAGCTAGTCCAGTCTGCACTGGCCCTTTTTGTACAGTACTACTGTGTTGCCAGACCAGTCCACTTTGCTGTTTATTTGAACCCTGAGGTACTTGTAGCTCTGCAAAAATAGAAGCAATAGTAGAATGTATTTATATGTGCAAGTGGGATACATAAAATACATGTGGTTATTGCATTTTATGATAAAATGAAGTTGAAACTGGAGCCCAAATAGGCTTGTGGGGTTTGAAATAGCTGTCACAAGCAACAGATTCTACCTCAAGTGATGAACAAATTGCATTGACCAATGTCTGATTGTTGGTTTTGGTCTATCTATCTATCTAGAAGGTCCATTGCTAATTGTAGTTCAAATTTCTTTAATACAAACTTTTCATCAAAGAAGTACCCAATAGAGATTTCAAATATCTGTTGAATTATCAAACTAAAACTGTTGGATGGATTTCAAGTCATTTGATGCTTTGACATTAAATTATAGGGTCAGAGAAATACTGAATCTTTATAATGCGCAGAAGATGCGGCCTTGGGTTTGATTGTTTTTAGCGTAATGGAGACAGAGTACATGTTTAGTCACTGTATGTGTAACCTGTTGCCAAGCCACGACTAGTAACATTGTTCCAACTTTCATTCTTTTCTACATACAGTGGTGTGAAAAACTATTTGCCCCCTTCCTGATTTCTTATTCTTTTGCATGTTTGTCACACAAAATGTTTCTGATCATCAAACACATTTAACCATTAGTCAAATATAACACAAGTAAACACAAAATGCAGTTTGTAAATGGTGGTTTTTATTATTTAGGGAGAAAAAAAAAATCCAAACCTACATGGCCCTGTGTGAAAAAGTAATTGCCCCCTGAACCTAATAACTGGTTGGGCCACCCTTAGCAGCAATAACTGCAATCAAGCGTTTGCGATAACTTGCAATGAGTCTATTACAGCGCTCTGGAGGAATTTTGGCCCACTCATCTTTGCAAAATTGTTGTAATTCAGCTTTATTTGAGGGTTTTCTAGCATGAACCGCCTTTTTAAGGTCATGCCATAGCATCTCAATTGGATTCAGGTCAGGACTTTGACTAGGCCACTCCAAAGTCTTCATTTTGTTTTTCTTCACCCATTCAGAGGTGGATTTGCTGGTGTGTTTTGGGTCATTGTCCTGTTGCAGCACCCAAGATCGCTTCAGCTTGAGTTGACGAACAGATGGCCGGACATTCTCCTTCAGGATTTTTTGGTAGACAGTAGAATTCATGGTTCCATCTATCACAGCAAGCCTTCCAGGTCCTGAAGCAGCAAAACAACCCCAGACCATCACACTACCACCACCATATTTTACTGTTGGTATGATGTTCTTTTTCTAAAATGCTGTGTTCCTTTTACGCCAGATGTAACGGGACATTTGCCTTCCAAAAAGTTCAACTTTTGTCTCATCAGTCCACAAGGTATTTTCCCAAAAGTCTTGGCAATCATTGAGATGTTTCTTAGCAAAATTGAGACGAGCCCTAATGTTCTTTTTGCTTAACGGTGGTTTGCGTCTTGGACATCTGCCATGCAGGCCGTTTTTGCCCAGTCTCTTTCTTATGGTGGAGTCGTGAACACTGACCTTAATTGAGGCAAGTGAGGCCTGCAGTTCTTTAGACTTTGTCCTGGGGTCTTTTGTGACCTCTCGGATGAGTCGTCTCTGCGCTCTTGGGGTAATTTTGGTCGGCTGGCCACTCCCGGGAAGGTTCACCACTGTTCCATGTTTTTGCCATTTGTGGATAATGGCTCTCACTGTGGTTCGCTGGAGTCCCAAAGCTTTAGAAATGGCTTTATAACCTTTACCAGACTGATAGATCTCAATTACTTCTGTTCTCATTTGTTCCTGAATTTCTTTGGATCTTGGCATGATGTCTAGCTTTTGAGGTGCTTTTGGTCTACTTCTCTGTGTCAGGCAGCTCCTATTTAAGTGATTTCTTGATTGAAACAGGTGTGGCAGTAATCAGGCCTGGGGGGTGGCTACGGAAATTGAACTCAGGTGTGATACACCACAGTTAGGTTATTTTTTAACAAGGGGGCAATTACTTTTTCACACAGGGCCATGTAGGTTTGGATTTTTTTTCTCCCTAAATAATAAACACCATCATTTAAAAACTGCATTTTGTGTTTACTTGTGTTATATTTGACTAATGGTTAAATGTGTTTGATGATCAGAAACATTTTGTGTGACAAACATGCAAAAGAATAAGAAATCAGGAAGGGGGCAAATAGTTTTTCACACCACTGTAAGTAACTTGCTTGCAAATTTTACATTTACAGTCATGAACATCATGTAACTTATCTGTTACAATTTCAAGAAACAGAAATCTGAGGTTTGTGCTTGTTGCTGGGCTGCCACAGGAGCTGCTTCTATAGGCAGCTGCTCAAGTAGAAGCCATTTCAGCACAAATGACTGTGCAGGTGTTTCTCTGTTTTACTGTCACGAGAGGCAGTCGAAAGAGTGAAAAGTGAAAGTATACAAAATTTGCAAGTTGAAACAACCTTTCTCAAGGGAAATTTGAAATATAAACCAATGAGAAATCTGCAAAAATCAAAAAGAAAAGTTCCTAACTCCTCAGTGCTCCTCATCCTTTCCTATGCCCTGCACTCCTAGAAAAATGTTTGATTTATGTTCACACCTTCTACAAAAGTAATATCACTTTTAAAATCTCTAATTTTTGAACCACAAATTGAACCACAGACAGTATTGCGGGTGAACAACTTGAACTGAAAAATATAACAGTGGGTAAAATTTAAATATAAATTAAGCAGTTTCTCTTTATAAATCCCAATAATCTTGTCAATATGTCCCTCGTGAAGCTTAAACACTCGACTGATACTCATGCATACATATAGCAATCCTCTTATCATGTTATTTATTTTTCCCATTTTTTGTGATGTTTTGCCATGTGTGGGGGCTGTTGCTGTGAGTGTTTAAGGCGGGTTCAAACACGAGTAAAACACATGCCGAAAGAAATCTCTCAGTCCAAAAGTTTGTTTTAAAATATTTAGTGAAAATTCAAAGTAAACAGTCCACACAAGAATAAAGAAAAAAGGTTGTTACACACATAGAATCAAAGAATAAGAGACAAAATATTACAAAAATGTATCTTCTCTAAACTTAACTTTTCTTGTCAAACTTTAGTTGTTTCTATACACATTCAATACAGCTTGTTGTCTTTCTTGTCACTTGGCACATAAGGCACACAAGGCATGGTTTAAAACCATGTGCCCTCAACACCTTACACCTGGCAAGGCAGGTCACTAACTGAGAATAATGTATAAACAGAGAAGCTAGAAATAATTAGAATATGTGTGCGTCATCCATTCAGTCGTTTCCGACCTTCGGCGATTCTATAAGCTAGCTCTCTCCACGCTTTTTGATCTTGCACAGCTTCTTTGAGCTCTGTTATGTTCATGCCAGTGTCTGCTTTGATGGTGTTAAGCCAACGAGTCCGCTGGCAGCTGGGTCTTCTTTTGCCGCTTACCATCCCTAGCATGACCGATTTTTCTAGCGAATTTGATGGCATTATATGGCTGAAATAGGTCAGTTTGAGTCTAGTGATTTTCCCTTCTAATGAGATATCCGGCTTTATGCGCTCTAGCACTTCTTTGTTCGTTACTTTCACTATCCATGGAATGCGGAGTAGCTTTCTCCAGCACCAAAGTTCAAAACCGTCGATCTTCCTTCAGTCGGCTTTTTTCAGGGTCCAACTTTCACATCCATACATAGTTATTGGAAAAACAATTGCACGGACTAGCCTGCATTTTGTGGCGAGGCTGATATCTCTGCTTTTCCACATTTTTTCCATGTTCAGCATTGTACTTCGGCCGAGCGCTATTCTTCTTTTTACCTCTGAGCAAAGTTCTCTGCCCCGGTCGATGTTTGAGCCTAGGAAAGTAAATTCCTGAACACAATAGAATATACCCCAATTCTATTCAACTTATGGGGGTTGTAGGAACATCCCATAGACTATGCACTGATATTTAGGCAAACATTTATATAACTTAAATAACTAGCAAATGGCTCTAACACATGGTGCACAGACATATCATAGTCCAGAGATACCTGAATGAGTTCAAACATCCATGGTTCCTGTGACCAGCATTTGAATGGCTGGACAGACAACTTTAGCCATTTCCACTACATTTAGAAGATGAATTAGAAGTCTCCATTCTGTTATCAAAATTATGGATGACGCTGTTTTTAAAAACTGTTATTTCTAACTCCCTTATTCAACTGGGTGACACTACAAAGTAAAACAATTGCAATTCATATCTTATTTTTCCCATCATCATACTCTCACAGAGTGCACAAAACATTGATTTTTGTTACTGAAGTGTTGCCAAAAGTGGCAATAATGCTTTAGCCTTTAAAGAATAGCAACATTTACACACTTTATTAAGCATTAAGCTAAACCATACTGATTTTTTTAAATAAAACAAACAATTCCCATGATCCCAGCATTGGTGCTTGGCTACTGTATAAAGTCCTTCCTGTTGCAGAAGCATCCAAACAGCTCTCCAATGCAGCTTCAGGACATATGTTTTCCTTTATACAGATCTTATCGAGAGATTACCAAAATCTATAACTGGCATCCACCTTTTATCATTCTGCTTAAAACAAACTAAAGCCTTCTAATGCTAATCACCACTTTGTTGTAAACACACAGATATTGACTTTCTCTGAAAATGCGTAAGCTTGACATTCCTGGACGCACATTTGTTTCTACTCTGAAGGCTGTTTTGCTCAAACGCTTGTTAAAGATCACCCTTTATATTGTAATGACATTTTCCACCCTCTGTTTTATCATTGCTTTCAGTTTCAGGGTCCTGACTGTTTTAAAACACCATGTCTTTGTACAACATCATTCTCCACAATAAAGGCCTCATAAAGCCCACACAAGCCTTTACAAAAATGTCAAGTACCAGGATCTGACCTAATTATGCTAATATATTTACTTTTTGCTTGTTTGGTGGAAGAAAGTGAGGTTGGTGAAGCTGTGACTGTATGGCACATGAGTCAGGGGTGGGGGGTTGATTTGTTTCCGATCATATGTTTGTAAAAATTGATTTATTTGTATGGAATGTTGTGTGATTTTAATAAAATTGATAAAATCAAAAAAAAAAAGGATGGCACATAAGAGCAAGTGACAAGCTGTCAATCCTCAGTTTTGGAAATTCAATAAATATTATCAGACTAGGGCACGTTATAGGTAATTCTAACAGACTAGAGAAGAAAAATTATTTACTTTATCAATAGTAGAACAAAACATCTTATTAGTTAACTCCATGATTTCCCAATAAAATTGTTTTTGATTTAGTGATCAGTTCTCTCCTTTCATTGGTTTTAATCAAAATAATAATTTGGTTTACATGTCAGCAACCTTTTGAAGGGTAAGCAGACAAATGACAGTAGTACTTGAATGTATGTCCCTCCAATTTCAATTAAATGCTCATATGAGGAAAACATGTTAAAATTACACACTGTAAGCGTCACAAAGGACAGACGGGTATGCCAGCTGGATGGGAAAATTACTTCTTGCCCAGCCAAAGAAACATAAAGGATGGATAAGCAGAAATCAGAGACCAAAAGCAGTTCCATCTCCCATACAACAGGTGGCAGTGTCCCATACTCGACACCCATAGGAGTACATGGGAGTTGGAGTCCAGAAATGCAGCCCTGTCAGGATCCCTAGGTACTGTTAGAGGGCTTTTTCGGAGGAGAACCTCCTTGGTTGCCATATGACCCAGAAGTGCTTCAAAGAGGACACCAGAACCATTCCTGGGTCCAGCTTGCCACCTCAACTGGAGGAGTCAGATTTGGGAGGAAGTGGGTGACACTCAACAAGAGGAATGGAAGCAGAGAGAAAGAGAGAAGATTTGCTTGCTTTATAATTGTGGTTTGGTTGTTTGTGCATGTTTGTGGATTCATTTACTTGTGATAAAATACTTTATTTGAACAAAGGAATGTGTTTGGTGGTTTGAGGCTCAGTGGCATCCCCTTGTGGTCTCAACACTTACTGGTTGGCATTATTTATTTTTTGTTTTTGAAAAAATGTTACATTAGTGAATATCTAATTTAAAATTAAAACTTCTTTATAAATGAATAATTGTAGAGCTATTAAAATTAGAATAGTTATACACAAATTCAGTTTAAAGTTTCAAAGACAGTATATGGATAATGCCTTGTTGAGGGTATTAAAGCGAGTCTAAGAATGTACCCAATGATAATTTAATGTTCCATTTAGGGCTGGTCTTGGCCTTTTGTCTGATTTTGCTATGAAATGCTATTAGCTCCCTGCCCGCCTGTAATAGAACAAGCGAATGCAGAAAATGGATTTTAAGATAGTCATAAAAGAGCTGTCTCACTTAACCAAAACTGTTATTAAAAGGTTGCTTTCTATTCTGATAGGATATATTTTAAGCTCTTTAAACACACAGTGCTAATAAATAGTATACACCCCTGGGAAAATTTCACATTTGATTATTATACGATATTAAATCACAGTGGAATAAATTTGACTTTTTTTGAGACCAACTGACATAAGATGACTATTTAATATCAAAGTGATCCCTGAAATTAATTACAGATATAAAACACAAAATAATTGCTTGCATAAGTATTCACCAGCTTTAATATGACACTAATAAATTATCACTGGTGCAGCCAGTTGGTTTTAGATGTCACTTGCAGTCTGTAGTTGAGAAGTTTTCATTGGCTGCGGTATAAATGCACCTGTTGCTATAATCAGTTGGTTTTAGACATTTTTTTTTAACAACTTGCCCTACATCAATTGATACACTCCAAACATCTATTTAGGAGTGTCCTGGGGCAGAAAACCTTCAATTTTAATCAGCAGACTATTTATATTAAATTTTAATTATTTTAGAGATTGAACTGAATTTATAGGACTTTTAATTACGCACATTGCAAGTATCATTTTGTATTGTACTAGTAATGTATGCATTTTGTCCAGTCAGTTTCGTTTTCCAATTAGTTTATGACCTGGGAATAGGAAATAAGTTCTAATCCCACAGAACTTGTTTTAATGAATTTATATACTTGGAAAACGGATGAATGCCGTATGGCTAGGAATTACAGAATTAGTTCACAGCTTGACAAAAACAAGGAGTGAGTAGGTACTTGAAGATCAAAAACTTTGACCAGAGTTATTCAACATCAGGACAAGATAGCCAATCAAGTGTGTGCAATTTCACATATCCCGAAACCCCATGAGGGCATTTTAACATGAATATGGCTTGTATGTGAACCAAGGAGACTTAGAAAGCGACGACAGAGATCAACAGAAGTGGGACCATCTAATTTGGACGAAAGAAAATGTAACCTATAAATAAACACAGATCGCTAAACCAAAAGCCACCTGGAAAAACATTAACCCCTCGACACTTCTTATTTTCAGTAAGCTTTTCTGAGACCTTTTATATCCAGACTTTTCTATCTATTTTATTTTCTTTTATACTTTTTTTCTATTTGGCATTGTTATATGTTAATAAATACTACATTGCTTTTGTATTTTCTATACTTTGACTTTTACCAAAAGCAGTGGTGGGCAATGTTGGTCCTGGAGGGCCGCAGCGGCTGCAGGTGTTTGTTCTAGCCCAGTTACTTAATGAGAAGTCAGTTATTGCTGAAGAGACACTTATTGCTCAAGTGATATTATTTGTGCTTCATTTTAGTGGTCACGTTTGTTAAGGTTCCCCACCCTTAATTTCAGTCTTAAAAAGCTACATGCACTGTTTTAATGGCTCCTTATTAGCAATAAGGTGCAAATAACAAAAGAGCCAAAAGATCTCAATCTAACTTGTTTCCATGTACACCTGTGTGGATTCATCAAGCACTATTTGGTTTAATAAAACACTTAATAGAAAATGTGAAAGACTGAAAATAATCAATTTTAGGCTTTAAATCATTTGGATGATATCCTTGGAAAGGAAAAAATCTATGATATAAAACAGACTAACAAGCCATAAAATTAAATAAGGTCTGAGATTGGCAAGGATTACCTTCTAATTAAGCAATTGGGCTGGTACAAAAACCTGCAGCCACTGCGGCCCTTCTTGTCCAACATTGTCCACCCCTGATGTAGAGTGATTGGAAGATTAAAAGGATGCCAATTGTGAGTTGGATTGCTACTTTCTTATTTACAGGGTTTATTGAGGCCATTGCTGTCACTCCTCAATAATCACAACAACTGTGGTAAAAGGTAGACATAGTTTGGCTAGTAAGTGGCATATACCCTAAAGAGTTGCACTTTTATGTGTATTTTGACGACACCTGCAGGTTTGTTAGAGCTGATGATAGTAAACCCCTTCATAGAGAATCTTATGTGGAATATTGCGGAGTGACTGGCAAATGGTACCACTTGAGACTTTGTCTGGATAGAATCGTTGTGTGTGTATTAATCCTCAAAGGACGAGAGTAGATGAATCCAGTAAACATTCCTGGTAAGTCTCATAAATTTCACGATAATACAGTGGGGTTTTGGGACCTAAGGATTATGAATTTGATATTAGCTTTAAAGTAAATTGACCATGTTGAATATTTTTTAATGTCTTGCTGCTATTCTGTGATTCCATCATCTCTGCAGCAGACCCTAGAACGCTTGTGAGGGTAGAGGGCAAAACGAATGCAGCAAAATACAAGGAAATCCTGGAGGAAAATCTGATACAATCTGCAAGAAACCTACACTTTGGTACAAATGTTTCCAGCAAGAAAATGAGGACAAAAGGAGCACTGAAATAGACAGATACTTCATTCATAGCTTAAAGGCGACAATCTTAATGTTCTGGAGTGGCCAAGTCAGAGCCCAGATCTCAATCCAATTCAGAATTTGGGGCTGGACTTGGAAAAGGCTATTCACTTGCACTTACAATTCCTATGCAGCAGGACAGTAGTTTTGCAGGAAAGAACGGGGAAAAATGTCAGTGTAAAACTGATAGAGAGACCTGTGCACATGGATTCAAGGCTGTCATGGCTGTTAAAGGTGTATCACCTAAATACTTACTTGAATATTTATGCAATCAGTTATTTAGTATTTCATATATGCAATTTATTTAGTTCACTTTGCAGAAATCAGTCTCTGCTTTGACATTAAAGAGTCTTTTTCTTTTGATCAGTGTCAAAAAAACCAAATTAAATTCACCGTTTTTCAGTGCTGTATGACAATAAAATGCGAAAACTTCAGAGGGTGAATACTTTTTATATGGATTAAAAAGTACATTTAAAATTATGCTTCAGTATTCAAGGAATGCCTATGTGTTGTTTCATAAAACTAGAGTGATATTCATATTATAAAACAATCACTAAATTGTCTCTTCAGATTTTTAGTAATAATTGAAGTGATTTTTTTCTGCATATCGATAAAGAAGAAATTACATCAATGAAAACTATGAAAATACTATTAACACTGTTTTGTAGCTGGAGACATAAGGTCCACACCTGGAATTTAATCAGTAGACTTATCCACTAACAATGTGTTCTGCAGAGATAACACAAGAATGCCAGAAAGCCAATGAAACAGCCAAATGTTTAATGGCCTTTCATATTAGGATAACTACCTTTAAATCTATATCCACCTGAACAGTTAAATCAACACTTTTCTTATGATAAAATTATAGCAGCTTTCCACCTAACAGTATATTTTTCTTTTGTTTGTGGTCGATCCTGGTATCCTTAAGTCCTGATCATATTTTTAAAAAGGGTTATTTTCTTTCCTTAAATCGATTGCTTTTACAGGACAATCAGTGACAATGTAATCAGGGAGGTGTAGCCAAGGTCCACATAGCCAGCTATTGCTCCCACTCATGCGCTGATGCCTGCTTAATTTATTCTTTAGCAACTAATAATTGGGCACTGGGGCAAAAAGGATAAGACATCCATTCCTGTTTTCAGGACAAATTCTATTAACAGAGGCTCTATAATTTTATATTATGAGGCCAGCCAGCAATTATCATGTTTTCTCCAAGTGATTTATACTGTGTAGATACTGATTTTATCAAACATTAGTTTTTTCAGAATATTTTAATGAATGAATAAAGAGAAAGAAAAAGTTCATTTTTACAATATTTGTTTACCTTTTTATCTTACTGCTCAAGTGCTATTTTCAGCTTAAATTGGACAAAATTGCTGTATTTCCTTAATTATGCTAAGCAGGGAATCAAAACAGCAATATTATAGCAAGTCAATATTACTCTAGTCATCACTCTGTGACTGCAAAATTGATTTCAGGGGGTGCTAAAGACAATAAATTCTGTTTGAAGTACTGCTCAAGTGAGTATGGAATTTGCTAAAGGACCATTTGACTGAAATCAAGTGGCCGTAGCGTCATTTCATTGACCCTTGCCTCCTTTGAAAGAGCAGTTCTGCTCAGCCAAGTAACACGCGAATTGACAATTTTGTAAGTCTGTTTCTAAAGTGGATGTGCTCTCTTAGTAATTGTGCAAAAAATATAGTTGTACCTGATCAAACACTTTGTCTTTTGACAAGAACAAATCTTGTTGAGGGCAAAGTGCAATAGAGAAAAGTCAAAAGATTTGTTTTGCACTGTTATTTTATGCCATTTTCTTTCTTTTTTATCACACTACAGATTAATAATCCAGTACCACACTAATGAAGAAATGAACACTTTAACAACAATTACATTTTAGCCCTTGCAAGGACAGTCAAAGATAATCATACAGTATGTAACCTTGCGACTTCAATGTCAAGAAACGTCCATCATCACTTGCCTTCCTTCACATTTTCTCTAAGCTCTATTTAAAGTTTATTTTTTGTATGGGTTATTAACGTACATTATGTGTTAGTTAGTTCATGTACAAATTTGTTTTTGAGAAGGTTTACCTCATTTAACATCATATTTGGAATGTCACCACAATGGCAGTTTGATTTATTGTCAGAAATCCGCCATTTTGAGCAGCCATGTTGGTTGTTAGGGGCTTGTCTTCAGAGGTCGTGCAGTATGATGTAGTTCCTGTCAACGCTATATAAGTCAGCATTTCAAACATATGAACTTCCAAGTTTGAGGAAAAAATAAAAGTATTGCATGTTATTCTGAATTAGTGGATTGAGACTCTAGGTTGCTCCTCTTTGAGTTTGACTTAGTTTTGTGTTCTCCATGCTCCTATTTAATTAATTTTGGTTTTGACCTCATTCGTTTCTGACAACAAATTTCTGCTTGTTCATTTCTTGGTCCTTAGTCACATCTTTTCTTGCCTCGCTTTGACTTTAAATAACAGTTACCTGTACAGAATGTAACCTTAGTGTTTTATCCAGGATCAAGCCCATCGTCTTGATCCCATTGCTACCTTAAGGATGAAATGCATATACAACTTACATTTCTGGGCTAAAGAAGTAACTTCTGTTGCTCGAACTGCTTGAATAAATGTTTAATGCAAGACTAGTGGCATATTTGCACCATAACATGTTAACACATTGACTGCCACTGTGAAACTACCATATATACTCGCGTATAAGTCAGTCTTGAAACCCGAAAAATCGATCATAAAATCAGACCCCGACTTATACGCCCGTTCAAAAATGCAACACTTATTTTTTTTTTTTACATCTTCTTGCCTTCTCCAATCTTGCACAAGTTTCTCAGATGCATCGAACTTTGTTGTAACATCACAGTTACCAATTTCTTTCGCTACTTCAACAATGTTTAATTTAAAACCAGCTTCATATTTTCTTCTGATCAAACGCTCCATCGTAGATAAGGGATTCTTTTACGATAAAGGTGTATGAGGGTGTGAGATACAAAAAACACAAATCAGTGCAAACGTTGATTTGGAATAGTTTGGGTATTACCATGTCGTCACGTAGGCACAATAGAGAAAGAGAGAGAGGTTAGGAGCACACGCTGATACAGCACATTTCCGCACCCACATAGAAAAAAAGGCAGTGTGCTCTGTGATTACTCTCTCAGGTGGGCGTTAGCATATTATAATCCCTTGTACCAATAGCATGAGTTTTCCGCATTCGATTTATATGATCGACATTATAAAATACCAGAAATTATACTGAAAAAGCAAGTCCTGACTTAACCGCAGGAGAACTTATACATGACTATATACGGTAGGTAAGTTTGTTCCTGTCACCAATGTAATTAAATATATTTTGTTTTTCAGAAAAAAATCACAATAAAAATGTATTTCTCTAAAAAATGTATTTCAACTACTTCATAGTTGGCAATTGGAAAGTTCTTTGTGCGCGCTAGCTGCACGATAACTCAGTTGGGTTTAACAAGTTAGATCTTGCACAGTTTGCAATCGAAGGTCGCAGTTTCCATTTAAACTTCATAGTGGTGAGATGCTAATCACTGAGAGATATTCAGATGGTTGTGGTTCTGCATATGTAAATTATTTTAGTAGGAAATAAATGTTGTCCAAAATAAGGCTAATAAGAAAAAACTAACTGAAAGAGAAATATTCTGTTTTGCGATGCCATACTGATCTTTCAATCATATTTCTGATGCTCGCTTTCATTATTTACATGTGTTACCCATGAATATGATCATATTTAGTGAAGGCAGTTTACAAGATAATACATACGATAACAATAGCACATTTTCATACAAACAATGTAGTTGAAGATTTCAAAGAGAAAGTTACAAGAAAAGAAAAACAAATATGATTACGTAATAATATTAAAGAAGAAGTAACAAAGAAAAACAAATAAATCTGTACGATTTAAAAAAAAAATCTGCAGGGGGTCCAAGGCCAAAACACTGCCCAGCCCCTACTAGGCGTTCTACCACCTGTAACATAAATGTTCTTAATTCATTCCTCTTTGCTTCCAGGCTTCATATAAGAGGATTTGATGAAGTTGGTCTCATAGACAGCTGAGGCTTCCGCCTTCATTCCAGCATCACAGGTGGCTGCATAGTGCCTTGATCAAGTGGTGGTGGGGCAAAAGACAGCAGAGAAAAGCAGAAATTATTAAAGATTGCAAATCCCTGAAGAATATGATAATTCTATGACCATATAGTCTATTAGGAACACAACTAAAATGTAGCTACAAAAAAGACAAATTAAAATAAGGGGTTTTTAGCAGTGTCTTAAAATGTCCCACAGTATTATCCTGGTGAATTTCCATCAGGTAAGGTATTCCACATTTTAGATGCATACCAGCAAATGGCTATCTCACCATTTCTTTTAAGTTTAGCTCTTGGAATTGTAAGCAGACCACCATTAGAAGATCTAAGGTTATGACTAGAAGTGTAGGGGTACAGGCATTCCAAAATATAGGAAGGGGCAAGATTATTTAACGCTTTTTACACCATTAGTAGTATTTTAAAATCAGTTCTAAATGACACAGGTAACCAATGTAACAATGCTAAAACTGGTGAGATGTGCTCAGATTTTCTTTGTCTAGTTAAGGTTCTGGCTGCTGCGATTGATGTCTTTCTTAGGTAGTCCTGTTAGGAGAGCATTACAGTAATTATAGAAAATAAAAGGTCATGTATGGGCACAAGTAGATATAAACTTAGTATGAACTTTTATAAGCATTAAAACTTAAGGTGAACTTTTACACAAATCAGGTATGCCAAGTTAATAGTTAAATAAAGGCATATGCCATATTTCTTTTTTAATTGAGCTCAGAGAGAAACCACCACTATTTAATAACCCAAAAGGATAGAGAAGGGGGAGAATGATGAATGGAGATAGCCCGAGGTACAGAAGGGGGAACACCTGCCGGTTGAGGGCTGGTTAGGAAATAAGAGAAGCAAGGATTGATAATGAGTGACAAGTTACGAGAAATATTGGTGGCTACAGAAAGGGCCTGGAAGAGGCCAGCTAGAGTGGGGAGTCAGAATAAGCAGCGAATGAGCTGTTTCAAGCAAGGTCAAAATGATAAGAAATGATTATATAAACTGTAACTTTTACCTTGTTTAGGGCTCAACTCAGCTTGTCTTAATTGGGTTGAGTCCACATTATTGTTTATTGCAATAAAACTAATTACTGTTTGCCTATCCTTTGACTCCTAAAGCCTTCTTTCAAGGTGAGAATCTCCTGTGCATTTTAGGCTCCAACATAATCTAGTCAACCAAAAATAAAAGCATGAACTAACTTTTAACTTTTTTAGTGTCTTTTAATGTTATAAGAGGTATAACTTTTTCTATATTCCTTAAGTGAAAAAATGCAGTCCTAGTAGTCTAGTTAAAAGGTGATTTAAAGTTTAGGTCAGAGTCAATGATTACCCATAAATTCTTCCCTAACTGAAAGGTGGTATTCATCTATAGATCACCTACTACAAATTAAATCATACTTAGCAATTATTATGTTAAATAGCATAACTTTCACCACAACTTAAATCAAATTAAATTCCATCTAACAAGTCCAAAAAATTACTTTCATAGACTCCTTGCTGACAGGAAGACACTTTGGAAGACTACAGTGGAAGCCTCTGTGTAATCAATTTGAGAGTTCTTAAAAAAAATCAGGTTTAACGGTTATGAAAAGACATCTCCACTCACCAGTTGATCATTATAATTTAAACTAGTTAGGTTCTTAATTGGATAATATATAATCGATTGGGCGGCACGGTGGCGCAGTGGGTAGCGCTGCTGCCTCGCAGTTAGGAAACCTGGGTTCGCTTCCCGGGTACTCTCTGCGTGGAGTTTGCATGTTCTCCCCGTGTCTATATGGGTTTCCTCCGGGTGCTCTGGTTTCCTCCTACAGTCCATAGACACGCAGGTTAGGTGGATTGGTGGTCCTAAAGTGTCCCTAGTGTGTGCTTGGTGTGTGTGTGTGCCCTGCGGTGGACTAGCACCCTACCTGGGGTTTGTTTCCTGCCTTGCGCCCTGTGTTGGCTGGGATTGGCTCCAGCAGACCCCCGTGACCCTGTAATTAGGATATAGCAGGTTGGAAAATGGATGGATGGATGGATGAATATAATCGATTTGAAAACCCCATTAGATGAGGTGAGTTGGAAACAGCAGCCATTATTTCAGTCTTTATGAATTCAACACTCACCAAGGAAGAGTGGAGGAGAAAAGAAAAGGATTGGAAAGGACTGAATTGTGTCCTACTGAAGTATTGTTTGTCAATAAAAAAGACTTTTGCTTGAACACGGGACTGTCCTGGTATAGTTGTGTCTGGGGTTTGGGGTGCTGGTACACCCCCAGGTGACCACACTGTACCCACCCTATATTGTACACACAGCCCGATCCAGACTTACATGTAGAAAACATGACAGTATTAGATTAATTTGTCGAATCTCGTACAATAGCTTGATATTGGTACTTGAGTGAAAGCCTGTCTCGTGATTTTAATGCTAGGTTAACCTTAGCTCGTTTCATGAGCTGTCAAACATCCATCCATCCATCCATTATCCAACCCGCTATATCCTAACTACAGGGTCACGTAGTCACATGGAGCCAATCCCAGCCAACAAACTCCGGGCAGGGTGCCAGCCCACCGCAGGGCACACACACACACACACACACACACACACTAGGGACAATTTAGAATCACCAATGGACCTAACCTGCATGTCTTTGGACTGTGGGAGAAAACCGGAGCACCTGGAGGAAACCCACGCAGACACAGGGAGAACATGCAAACTCCAAACAGGGAGGACCCGGGAAGCGAACCCAGGTCTCCTAACTGCGAGGCAGCAGCGCTACCCACTGCGCCACCGTGTTAAACATTTACTCGTTTAAAAAAAAAAAAAAAAAAAACCCCACTAAATTTGTATTTAAGATCCCTGAATGTGACTTCAGGTTGCACCACTGTAAACCATTTACTTTTTTAAAAACATTAATTGTTGCCAACAACTGACTACTGTCTGACCATGGTTTCATCTATAGCCTGGGCAATAAACCTCCTACTCTGTAAAGTAAAATAAGCTCTCTACTTATCTTGATAATGAAAGGGGGTTTGCCCTTTACCTAATCCTATCAGAAGAGACTACCTGTGACTGTATTAGAAAGTAAGAAACCATAACTGAAATTTAAAGATCCAGAATGATAGATCATCTGTAGTCCACCTAAGAACCATGGATGGTGATGGTGCTTTCTGTTTTTTCTAGATGGCTTCCAGAATCCTTTTCTTTAATTGGCTATTTTGATTGCTGTCCATTCTCCTAATCCAATTCATTCTTTGTCGTCATCAATCCATATCCTTGCTGGTCTTCTTATTCACTATTTCCAATTTCTTTTTCTCCTTATCATCAGTCTAATTAGCTTCTACACTCACATCCTGAAATTGTGCCCTAAGAGAGTCAACTTTCATTCTTAATAACTTTGTAGAGAAAAGCCAAGCAAAATGACACCTTTTATTGGCTAACTAGAAAGATTACAATATGCAAGCTTTCGAGGCAACTCAGGCCCCTTCTTCAGGCAAGATGTAACTTTGCAAATTGTATTTTCCTGTTAATGATCTTTTCAAATTCTTTCATTTATTACCTTTTGCCTCCATCCAATTTTTACAGTCTTCCTGAAACATCTCACTTTAAACACATTCAATTTTGAAATGCTGCAGGCATAAAGTAACATAGAGAACACATACATTACCAGTGTGTTTATTTTCAGTTTCGATCAGATATTGTCACTTTTCCAGATTTCATTCTTCTTCAGTTGTCCTTTAACCAATCATTGTCACTCGTTATCAGGGTACCTCAGTCTACATATTCTAGTTTCTCTCCATCCTTATCTGCCTTATTGTTTCCCACCCCCATTAACGTGGTGTTATCTTTGTTTATGGATTAACTGATAAACTGTAGTCTTTTTCACTTTCCTCTTACACAGTTAGATACTCTTAACGATCCAGTTCATTTATTGTTAATATGCCAGTATCATCTACAAATCTAAGGTCTTTGGCTATTTATTTTCTATTTGTAATTCCTCCTTTTAAATCTACTTCAATTTTTCCATTATTTTTGTAGTAATGCTATGAACAGCAAATCCTTGTCTATTTTACATTGTGGTCTTTATCCAGTTGCTTAACTCTCTTCCCAAACTAACAGGCACAAAGACTCATCATACGATCTTTTCAGTGCTCCATCCAGCTCGGACGGTACTACAATGCTTTCCAGCATTGCCCAAAACCCTTCACGCCAAACCAAATGAAATGATTTTTTAAAATACACAAAGCAATGGAAGATGTTTTAGAAACTAGACTTTGCATCTTTTGCTAACAATTCCAAAATCTGTTAGATACTGCTACTGTCTTTCCTAAAACTGGCCTATTGTTCACCCAAATGTCCATTCTCCAAGGCTATCCGCTATACTTATGTTTACAATAGTATGTACTTAAGCTGTTCTATTTATTAAAGAGTCTTATGAAATTTGGTTTGTGAGCCAACAAAGTGGGTGCCAGTTGTAAGCTTGGATAATGGAAGAAAACTTGTAAAAATATTTTTGTAAAAATATGAGAATGAAGACAATGGTGACAAGAAAGAAGAAAGAAACTAAAATGTTTAGCTTATTCAAAACTTTTGTTTAATTGTACTTGATAAACCCTACAATGTAACATTTTATTACTTTTAATGCCATATGCCTACCTGAGGACATTGATGAGTCAACTAGGGCTCCTAAGAGTCACAACAAGTAAACAAAAAAAATAATGACAATCTATACATTTAATGGGATATTTATTTTATATATTTATTGTGATATGAATTTTTTGCAAATAATCCCTGAGATATAATGAAAATCTACAAGTGTTGCTTTGATCACTTACCTGTATGTGGCCAGTAGTTAGTGGCTGTCTAAAACAATTAGTTCCTAGCAACAAAAAATAAAAGAAGAAAAGGAAAACAGGATATAAAAAAGATATAATGTATTTTTTGCCTTTTTGCTCTTACTTGGAATTTTGTGGTCTTAACTGCAGCCTTTACAGATGACACTCCCAATTGTACTTACAGTATATACATTACAGTGGGTGAAACTTTACAGATATCATGGTGCCACCAACTGGTTGCGTACTTGCAAACTGGTTGTCCTTAAGCAGCATACCTGATTTCCTGACTCCCCTCTATCAACTATTTGTGTGTGAGTGTGAGTGAGTGTGTGCACTTGTTCCCACATTGCTTGTTTGTTCCTTTATTGTTGAGCACACAATCAAGCCACTACAGTTCATTGCTTATTTGTTACCTTGATAAGTCATCAGCATAAAATAGAGGCTGGGAGAACAGCAGCAGAATAGACCAAGCACAATAGCAACCAAAAGATGACCTAGAAGAACACTATGTGGTATAATTAAAAAAAAGATTTGTTATCTAACATGAAAGTTTGTTTTTTTTTGTCCATATTCTTTTCCCTCTGTCTCTACTTTCCCATTTAACTGTATTTTTAGTGTTCATTAAGGATATGGATATACTTCTTATAAGCTTTAAAGAGTTTTCTTTCTTCAGAATTTTTTTTTCTGAAAATGTTTGAATAATTATAATCTGAGCTGCCAAATTTCTTTAGCCTTATTTGCATATCTTCAGTGTAATGATCAGTTTTCATATGATGCTTTTTTGTAACTTTAATACATTGGTTTGCATGCGGACATCTAGCAACACTTTTTTTGTCATTGACTTTTTGGAAACTTTGCATTTTTTCTGCAGGCTGACTTTTTAAATATGGTTTTAATCATTTTTGCTTCTTGAAATAATAAACCAATTTCATTATTTTTAAGCTAATTTTCAACATTTTTTTAAATAATATACATCAAAAAAAATACTTCCAGTGGCATCTCTGCATTAGGGCAATTGTGCCATTGTGCAAAAGATGTAAAAAGCTTCCCTCAGTAATTTACCTTATAATTGAAATATACTGTATATATATTGTGGTGGACAGCCAGGACCCATGCCCGGCCGGGACGAATGGACGGACCAGGACAGGGATTATACCTCCCCTGGACCACGAGAGGGCAGCAACCCTGGTCTGTATGGGGGCCACGGGAACCGAGCATGGAAGCTCAACCCTGTGGTGGCCCGTGGCCACCACAGGGGGGGCGCCTGAAGGATTGTGGAGCCCTGGATGTCAGCACTTCCACCACACCCGGAAGTGCTGGCGGAAGGAATTCCAGGGACACCCGGAGTACTTCCGGGTGCTCATGCTGCTCTTCCGCCACACCAGGAAGTGCCATCGGAAGGTCATCACAGAGCACCTGGAGCATATCCGGGTGATTATAAAAGAGGCCACCTCCCTCGAGTAGATGAGCTTGAGTCGGGAGGAAGAAGGCAACACATGAGGAGAGGTGAAAAGGCGGCAGGAGAAGTCTGGAAGGGAGAGAAAAGGTGTTTGGTGCACGGGCACTGTGTTGTGTGCTGGACTTGTATAATGAAACGTGTGTTTTCGGGACATTCTGTGTCTGCCTGTTTGTGTCCGGCTGAACTACCACTATATATATATAGTAAACTCATCTTTGTATTCTTATTTTTTATTATTTGCTTATTGTAATTTCGTTTCTATAAATATAGGGCCTTTAATAAAAGTAGTATGTGAAACTATCCATGTGCCAGTTGCTGTTAGCATGTTTCTACTTAGTGGGGCTGCCTCATTAACTTATCATCTAAACCATATTTTCTGATCATGTATAATTGTGCATATCAGAACGTTTGACATTTGACAACTAATAAGCACCAGAAATCTAATGTACACACAATATATCCCACTTGTCCATATCGAAACAAGTAGGATGTTTACTACTTTTCCTCATTTTTTCTCATTGCAGAAGAAATTCAGACAAGAACAGCAGAGGTGACCACTACCTGGTTGTTGTCCAGTTGTTAATTACTTTCTTGTGTTGTGACAATTCTTATTCCATGGGCTACAAGTTGATTGGCTGCCAGAATATGCCAACCTCACATTATGGTCAAATTTTCTTTTGTGCCACAACAATATGCTGAAAGATCACAAGGAAGCTGTGTAATCTGTCATCCAATGTGATTTCTTGTCATGGAATTTGACATCTTCAAGGCATCAAGTTCCAGCAACTGCAGTTGTTAAGTATAACATGCTATCTGACTAAAAGTCGTGTATTTGGTGCCTATTATACCTTTGTTTTAGCAGGGTGTTAAAAAGGCAAAGTGATGGTTTACTTCATATTTGTTGGTGGATGGTAACACCTGTAAAATCTTTGCATTTTTCTAAATAGACGCTGACAGTTTTATTTCTCTAAACAAAATGTCGTTGTCAAAAAGAGTGCTGCTACTCTACCATACTGTACTGATCCTTGCCATTTAAAAAAGAACAATTTTCAGAAAATTACAGGACATTTGCTTCATAGGAATACTTATGGCCTGTTTAGAAGATTTAACATTAAATGACAAGTTTTCAGCCAATCACTTTAGTCTCCCACAGTTGCCATTGAGCTGCTGACTGGATAATACTCCTGTGCAAAAATCAATTGCTTTTTTATCTATTAATCCTTAGATACATGCCAGAGGTCATTAGTCATGTTTGTAACTGTCTTTAAATTATTTGATACAGCTTTGACGTAAGATATGCCTAATACTTTTTATCCATAGCAATTTACTATAAAAAAAAATCCAAAATAGCGCAATTTATTTTTAATGTCAATTTATTTGCAAAAATTGTATAGGGTTGATATTGACCCACAAATGTAATTGTGTTATAAAATATGTAAATGATTGGACCCTAGTCTCTGAATGTCATGTTTCGTATTCTTACGAAAATATCTGGTACACCTTGGACACTGTCTGAAAGGTATGCCTCATACATTTCATTTGTAACAGTTTCCCTGCAAAAAATAAATAAATATACAGAATAGTTTAATAGTTTACCATTGCTTCTTTATGACTAGTTCTTTATGAGAATGGCTTTGGGTCACTTTGGAATGTCTTTATTGAGAGCTGAGGACAAACTATGTGGTTAATGAATATGTTAAACGGATGAACAGCGTATTTCATTTATAGAGCACTGTGGCTTTCAAAAGTATTTTCCAAGTAAGTCTAAAAAATATGGCTTGAAACTGATTCTTATGTTTGACATTTCAACTGGCTATATTTACAATGAAATACCATTTGTTGGCCGTGAAAGCAGTCAGTGATCCACTGGTCTGGCAGAATCAGTGGTGAGTGATGAAGACATTAGTAGAGCCAGTGCACTACTTGGGCATAAATGTAACTCCTGATAACTGGTTTACAACTGCCAAAATTGCAGGTGATTTACTGCTAAAAAAATCACACTATTGGGAATAGTTTGCAAGAACAAACTTGAAGTTTTGAAGGAATTTCTTCCAAGCAAGACCAGAGCTCCAGGGTCAAGTCTATTTGTTTTTTGCCAAAAAATGACCATGGTGTCTTATGTGCCAAAGAAAAGCAAGGCAGTTGTTTTGCTATCAGCTATGCATGACAAGAAGGAGATGTATCTGGAAAACCTGTCATCATCATTGACTACAACAAGACAAAAAGTGTTTTTACCTGTGTAAATGATTTGTGCTACAGCTACAATGTTCAAAAAAGAATAAAGTGCAAGCCTTTGGCTTATTTTCTTAACTGCCTAAACCTTGTAGGTATAAATGTACTCATTATTTTCATGAAAACGTTTCTAGATAGGCAAGCTATACAGAAACACAAACAACATGTTTTCCTGGAGAAGCCAGGCCTTCAGCTACGGAGACCTTGGCTAGAAAGAAGAATTCAGGTTGTTAGGCTTCCAAGGGCAACATTGAATGCATCCTAGATGGCTGACAATTTTCTTGATCTTATAAAGTAAAATGGAACTACTGATAGCTGGTCCTATAGCCAAAGCTCGGAATCTTGGGGTTATTTCTGAGTCTCCAATTTTAGCCTCCTTACACTGGCTTTCTATTAGTTTCAGAACTGGTTTTAAAATTTTGCTGCTGGTTTTTAAATCAGTACATGGTTATGCTCCTGTCTATTTATCCAAATTGTGTGTTTTACACCAGCCATCCAGACAGTTTAAATGTACCAGTCAGTTGTCTCTTGTTTTCTCTTGTACTAAGTGCAAAACTAAGTGGGGCAGGGTTTTTGCAGCTGCTGCACATCATCTGTGGATTTTTTTTACCTAATTATGCTAAAAAATCACCTTCAACTCACTTACCTTGGTGCAACATTCATGTCTCTGGTGATCCTTTCTATGAAGTCAGTAGACAGATTGGAAGAGCATGGGAGGGGTCATGAGGTCATGAGGGGTGTGTGGTGCTCCAGATATCTCTGCAAGCTGCAACAGAAGTATCACATGTCACAATAGTGGGAGCTGTAAGACTAAAGTGAGCTAAAGTAGGAAAACTGGTGAGCTGCTGCTTAAGTGTCTCCATTGCCTTCTGACCGTCTGCTGTCCAATGCCAGGGAACATCCTTCTTAAGGAGATGGTGTAGAGGTGCTGTTGTTCAGGCAAACTGTGGGAGGAAGCGAAGATAATATGCAGCCGTTCCCAAAAAGGATGCCAGTTGTGAGGATGTTTGAGGTTCAGGAAGAGAGTGGATGGTATCCACATGCGCCGTTATAGGCATGATGCCTTGCCCTGAGAGCCTATACCCCACAAATTACATTTCTTTTTTTTTTTTAATTTTATTTATTAATTTTATTGTAATCATTCCATACAAATAGATCAATTTATAACAAAAAAAAATTGAAGACAAATCAAACCCCACCCTTGAGAAGGAGAGCTTAGCCAAAGGAGAATTGCTTAGGGCTTTTTAATAAGGCAACAATAAACAAAAGAAAGGAAGAAATATATATAGGTAAATAAAAAATGGAGAAGGGAAATAAATGAGTTAATAGTTATTTCTCTTATTCTAAATAATATTGATTAGATCCTGCCATGTTTTGAAAAAATTTTGTACAGATCATCTAACTGAGAATTTGATTTTTTCCAATTTCAAATAATATAAAACATCGGTTTCCCACTGACTTATCACAGGAGAGTTAGGATTCTTCCAATTTAACAAAATAAGTCTGCATGCCAAAAGTGTAGTAAATGCAATCACTGTTTTCTTGTCCTTCTCCACTTCAAGTCCGTCTGGAAGAACACGGAACACAGCTGTTAATGGGTTAGGAGGGATTATGACCCCAAGGCTGTCTGAAAGGCACTTAAAAATTTTGGTCCAAAATGATGTTAGTTTGGTGCAGGCCCAAAACATGTGACCCAGTGAGACCAGAGCTAGGTTGCAGCGTTCGCAGGTTGGATTAAATTTCTTGCACCCCAAAAATAAACTTTTCCGAGTTAAGAGTGACTTGGTAACTTGAGAGTTGGTAGAACACCTGAGAAAGGCATTCATCATGTTGGCCCAGAGTGGTACCATGCACTACAATGTCATTTAAATAAATGGCTACATCTGGAATTCCTGCCAGCATGAGAGACATGACCTTCTGGAAACAGCTAGGTGCTGAGCTGAGGCCAAAAGGCATCCTCATGTAACGGAAGACACCAAGGTTATCATTATTTGGTGTGTCACAATAGCTGTTATATCTATGCTTATAAGATCAAGGGGAACATGCAAATAGCCATGATTTAGGTCCAGTTTACTGAACACTGCAGACCCATGAAAATGTGTGGTCAGCTCCTTGGCAGTTGGCAAAGGGTATTTATCAGGAATAATTGCTTTATTTACAGAACGCAGATCAATGCAAATATGCAAACTTCCTGATTTTTTCTTCGCCATAACTAAATTTGAAATCCATGGGGAAGCATCCACTGGCTCAATAATGTCCTCTTCCAGGAGGTCGCGGAGCTCTGTCGAAACTTGGTCTCTTAATGATAATGGCACTCTGCGCACCGGTTGGATAACTGGAGAAATTGTTTTATCCACTGTGGGTCGATGGATGAACCCAGTAATGCAGCCCAACCCAGTAAACAACATTGGGAAGGCCTGTTGCCATTGTGATGCCACCTGCATAATGTCAGTGCTACTTGAATCACACAAATGAAATTGTAATCTGTGGAGCAGATCCAAACCCATTAGATTTGCACCCATTGTGGAAACAAAAAATGTAAAATCAAAAGGCCCTTGGTCTTTAAACTGTACTGCAAGTCAAACAGTGCCCAGAACTGATATGTTTGAATTGCCATATCCTGCAAGTGGTACTGAGGTGTGTTGGAGTGGGACATGAAAGAAGTGTCTCTCATATGTCACTTTATTCAACAAAGAAACCTTGGCTCCTGTATCAATGAGTAAAGGGAGAAGAATGTCGTTTACATAACAGGCACATGTTTTGAAATGGTTGCCTGGTCTGGACACCGAGTTAATTATTGCTGAAGATGAAGGTGTCTCAGAAGGGGGTGGATTGGAGCAGAGCAACACCACCAAGCAAAACGGTTCATTTTTTGACAATTTTGACAATTTTGGCCGAGAGCAGAACAGTCTCGTGCTTTGGTAAAATGTCTGTGGGAGCCACAGTTTCCACAATGCCCTTGGCGACCCTACGGGGCATTCTTTACAGCTTGCACTGGCATTGGCAATGATGTGTCAGTGGGTGGTGCTGTTGCTGTGCCTGACAATTTAGATGCGGCCACGATCGCTGCTTTAACTTGTTTTCCAATCTCTACGGCTTTACTTAACATTAAGGTATCCGGTTCCAATAATAAACGCTCTCTCGGCTGTTCAGAAGACGTTTTCTCAATCAGCTGGTCCCTTGTTAACTTGTCTTGTAGTGTCCCAACCTTACAGTGTTGCACAAGCTCACGCAACACTGAAACAAACTGTGTGATTGACTCATCCAGCTGCTGAGCACGCTGACGAAACTGGAAATGGCTCAGGAGGACACTTTGGCTTGGGCCGAAATGGCCATCCAGTGCTGCCACCACGTCTGTTGCAAGGTAGAAAAAAATGTGCTGTCCTTCTGCTCCCAAACAGATGTAACAGAAGTGCCCTTTTTCTTTCTGTCTCAACGTTATCCAAGCCGGCCACCAACAGGTACAGTAAGTCTTGAACAAACGATACCAGCGTCTCCAGGGAACTAGCGGTTCACCAGGTACTGGCAAGAAAGAAGCTGGAGGAGGTAAACCAAACTCTGCCATCCTCATCGCCAAACTGTTGTATCAGAAATAGCGGTTCACACACGTGTAATGTTTAACTATCCTTTCTTTATTTAACATCCACACCAACAACCAATACTTCCGTTTTCCTCCTACCACCCCCCACATCCACTTCTGCACAGACATCACAGTCACCTGCTCCATTCATACAGATAGCCATGCTGTCTGTTTCTACTACTCCATCCAAAGGCCATGCCAGACCATGTCACACAAGATATCAGCATACTAAGACAGACAGCTACCTGGTAGCCTATTATCCATATTGTATTAATATTGTTTTGCCAACACTCACATTTATACTCTGCTTATACATTGGGAAAATTATCTGTAATACATAAACATATAAGGTTATAGATGGGATTTGAGGCATTCTACTAAAGTCTATGTTGTAAAGAGTCTAGGATGGGAAAAGGGGTCACCATAGGATCCTACCACAACAAAACAGAAGTGTTGCTTTAACACTGGTGTTGGTATCTAATCCAATGGAAATGTCAAACACAATGTCTCTCCCTTTCTCAATTAAATGAGTTGGGCGAGTATTGTGTGACTCCACTATATGACTGCGTAATCAAATTATGTGAATACTGTGCAGTCCAGTAAGAATTTTCATGCTAAAAATTACCAGGGCTCACTTCTATTTTATTTTCAAAATAGATAATGCAAGCCTACATCTTTTGGTGTGAACATAACCAAGTGGTAACAAATAATGTTCTGCTTCCTAGTTCTGTTTTTCTAAGTTTTCAATATATTTACATTGACAGGGTTTTGCAGGATTTTTTTGTAGGCTTTTTTCCAAGATTCCCCTGAGTTAATTACAATCTTTAAGTATAGTACATTTAATATGCCAGCAGTACGTGTAAATACCAATGATTAGTTTCCTGCCAGACTTTTAGTTTCTCGGGGTATAAAGAGTTTATTCAGATGGTGTCACTCAATCAAGTCTCTAACTGACAGCTTAAATCAGCGGTCTAATGGCATTGGAATGGCATTATCTTTTCTGATGTTGACACAAACTTTTCTTGAAATAGTAATTTGCAGGTAGCTATTAGAGATAATATAGCTGGAGTCCAAATTATTCTTGAATGATTACCAGCTTGGTAATCATTTGAAGGACTGACAAAGAGGCCAGTCTGAATAGCGGTATTTCTTAAGTAGAAAGTTAAGCATACATGCATGACATTTCATTCCATCCTACTTTTGGAGTACATTTAGAGGAGAGTTCTGTTTCAGCATTTTGCAGTTTGAAATCCCAATGCATTTGCACCTGTCCTTAAATGTGTGCCAATGCTGCCAAGGATATAAATTACAAAGAAAAGTTTTATACTGTATATAAATAAACAAATGGTAATTTTATTTCAAGAACACACTAAAATAAACCCAGACTCAAATATTTAGTAGTTTCTTGCAAAACATTTATGTCTCAAAAACTTGTGCATTACAATGTCAGTCGCTATATTTTGCTGCTTATGGCAAAAGTTTATTTTTTATCTGGTTTTCATTTTAAAATTACATTTTCGTGACAACATAAAATATTGTTTGAGTACAGGGCCAGATGAACCACATAGGCACTTAAAAACACAGGACTTACACTTCACACGTTTCACAAACATCGCAATGACTGCCTGCACATTTGCTTTTGCAAACTTAAACAAAAACCCGCTCAAAAAAATAAAAATATTAACTGTTAAGTTCAGGCATGGGTTCTGGCCTGCTAAGCACAAGCATTCCATACAACCTGTGGAGGTGTCAGTTAAGAAAATAAAATGGACAGGCGTCGGCCTGGGGGCAAGCATACACTATGTGATTCTTCTCACGCTTAAGACTTCAGGATTTGTGTGCTCTCTGACACTTAATGACTCGTTTGTAACGACAGCTGATTGGAAGCAATAATACACAATACAATTTTTGAATAATCTCTTATGACTAAGACTTTACGACACTTTCAGAGTGAGACTTTACAGTCCTCATGCAATTTGACATTAACGATGAAAATGATATTTTCCTGTACCAATGTTTATTACGGTAGGCTAAATGTAGCTAAGTTCTAATATAATTATTTTCTAGATTAGCTTTTATATTATCTGCACAACAGATTGCAATACTTATACTAATCTTTTATATGCACAAAATCGCAATATTACTGGATATTTCTGGCTGCTGGGCAACGTTCCTCTGTATTTCTTCTTCGAAAACCCAATCATGATTTTTCTCTGAATAAATATCATATAGTGAATGTTTTCTTTTGCCAAAGCTCGACGAGTCTATCCTCCTTCCTGTGCATTCGCAAAACTTTCATAGCCATGCTTGCAGGACCATATATACAGAGTCGTTTTCCATTTGGTCAATGGGAATTGACACACAGGATCGGCTCACAGGACCACTCACACCTGACAGACTCAAATCAACATGTCAAAATAAAACATCAGGAGCCTGTACACAAAGGTGAAGGAGTTCATCCCAAGAGTTGAGTTGAGTTTCAGGGTTCTTCTGAGTTAATCTGCCATGTACTTCTTCAAGATTAGGGAACCACAGATATCCAACTCAGGTGTGAGAATGACGTCCAAACTCCAGACAAGGATCAAGCAAGAAATTGTCCCAGAGACCTTAGAGCTGTGTGGCAGTAGCACTAAACTTTGCTCCTGTTTCTTCCAGAATCCTGGGTTTGAGTCATGGCTCAGGCACTGTCTAGGTGGATGTTTCACCTTCTTGCCATATCTATAGTATGTGGTTTTTGTCCACATTCCAAGGATATGCACAATAGGTTAACTGTTACCTCTAAATTGGCCTGGTTTGGTGAGTGCATGACTGTCCTCTGCAGGTGCCTGGCTCTTGTTTCAGGGCTGGCTCCTGTCTTGAAACCAGTGTTGTTCAGATAGCCTCTGGAGCCCAGGATCTGGGACTGGTTTCAAACATTTCAGTAGTAGATGGATGGAGAGAATTCATGCAGATGATGTATTTAATTATTTTCTCAGTGATAGTAATGTCATGGTCTCAGAAATAGATGTTTGCTGTTGCAGTTCCTAAATGAGAAGAGTGTTTAAAAGTTATTCTGTACGTAAATTGCCAGGCTTTTTTTTATTGCTAAAGATCACACTTTTTTAAAGAGTGCTGTATAACACAACAAGCTAATATAAGCTTTTGTAGCAGAAATGTGTTAATGGAAAGGTGAAGTTTCACTTCATATGTAATGAACAATTGCACCATCATTTATTCTTCTGTGTGAGCCATTAGCCTGTGAAATTTGGAAACAAGCAACTCAACTTTGTTAAATACAGTTGCATTTGCTATTCAATTGTGGAAATTATTTATTAATCTAAGTTGGTTATTTAATTTCTGTTAAAACCTGACAGTCCTCTTATATTTAGCAAATATAATAGGATATGGCAGTATTTCTTTTTGATTTGCATTCAGTCTTAGAAGGGTTACAGAGAGTTAGAAAAAGTTTAGAATTTTAGATTATTACTCTATTGGGTTGAGGTATCCTTTTCACTGATAAGAAGATCATTATGCAGGGATAGGGCACAACAAGGATACTTCACTGCTTTTCTGAGAAAGTGATTTAATGTAACTTCACATTTGCACCATTATGTTGCTGGGAATAAGATACTGCATTTTGGCAGCTTATGTTAATATACTGTAGTAATGTTTGTGTTATCAAAGCAAAGCAAACTTTATTGTCATCTCAACCATATACAAGTATACAGACAGACAAAGTTACGAAGCTTAGGGTCCACAGTGCAATAACATGAAGTGCAAATAAAAAATTTAAAATTAAAATTAAATTAAAATTAGGATTAAAATTTAAATTTAAAAATTAAAATTAAAATACAAACAAGACCAGACATTGTGCAAAGACAAGACAAAGTAGCAGCAATATTGATGTGTAGTAAGCAATATGAATTTTAATGCAATGTATGATATTACGTAATCTAGATACATAAATATAGTCAATAAATATGTAATATAATAAATAAATAATATATATAGATAATACAGCACAGTGTGAGGTAGCACAGAAATGGCAGCATGACTCAGTGTGTGATAATAGTTGTTTAAGACGTGTAAACGATGACAGGTCAGAGTGTTTCACAGCAGAAAGATATCAAAGAATGTCAAAGTTCAGTGTGCAAAATACTTAAAGGTCAGTATGAAATTTTTCAGTTCTTTTCTACATGCAGACTAGTCTTTGCAGGAAAGTGGCTTGCATGTATAAAAGTTCTGTTTCTAGAGGTGGTGGAGGCAGTGTAGAATATCACAGGGGGATATCCATCCATCCATCCATTTTCCAACCCGCTGAATCCGAACACAGGGTCACGGGGGTCTGCTGGAGCCAATCCCAGCCAACACAGGGCACAAGGCAGGGAACCAATCCTGGGCAGGGTGCCAACCCACCGCAGGACACACACAAACACACCCACACACCAAGCACACACTAGGGCCAATGTAGAATCGCCAATCCACCTAACCTGCATGTCTTTGGACTGTGGGAGGAAACCGGAGCCCCCGGAGGAAATCCACGCAGACACGGGGAGAACATGCAAACTCCACGCAGGGAGGACCCGGGAACAGGGGGATATCAAAAATTAAAAGTAAAAAATCAAAAGCTATCAAGCAAAAAAATGTCACTTTATTCTTGCAAGTGTGCTTTATCATCCTCAGTATATATAACATTGACTTAGAATGATTACACTGTAGAAACCTGAAGACAGAAGCACTTAAAGTGTGGCTGGTGCAGATGCCTGCAGTTTTATTTGCAGGGGACAGATGAAGCCAGATACCTGACTACCATCCATTGTGAATTTTAGAAGATCACTAGTGATCACTGTCTAGGGGCTATGCACCCTGAAATTAAACAAACTTACTTTTTTGTTTTCTTTATAGGCCCTAATTTGGGATTCTGAGGTGGTTCATCATGTGATGGGTGTGGTGACACAACCTCCTCCTCCTCCATTCATCCAACCATCTATCCATTATCCAACCCGCTATATCCTAACTACAGGGTCACGGGGCTCTGCTGCGGCTAATCCCAGCCAACACAGGGTGCAAGGCAGCAAACAAACCCCGGGCAGGGCACCAGCCCACCGCAGGGCATACACACACACACACACACACACACTCACACACCAAGCACACATTAGGAACAATTTAGATTTACTAATACACCTAACCTGAATGTCTTTGGACTGTGGGAGGAAACCAGAGCACCCGGAGGAAACCCATGCAGACACGGGGAGAACATGCAAACTCCATCCAGGGAGGACCCGGGAAGCGAACCCGGGTCTCCTAACTGTGAGACAGCAGTGCTACCCACTGCACTCCTCCTTTCACTTAACAAGAATTAGTATCCTGCACCTAACATGGGAAAATTTTCAACAAGGAACCATGAGAGATATGTAAGTCTGAGTGAGCCCTGAAATGGGCTGGCATTCCACACAGTTTTGGCCCAGTACCATAACATCAGTGTGTGTGTGTGTGTGTGTACATGCACTACCAGTCAAAAGTTTAGAACACCTCAGTTTTTCAGTTTTTATCGAAATGCACACAGTTTAATGTCTTAATGTATCATGAAATCAAGGCATATAACAAATAAACAATGGCTAATAAAAAATGTCAAGGAATCATTAAGTGTACAAAATTTTATTGAGATTTTTGATTCATCAAAGTATCCATCTTTTGCTGATATAACAGCCAAACACACATGTAGCATTTTTTGTATAACAGAAATCAAATATTGTTCAAAAAGATCCTCCTAACACTGTTGCAGAAGTTTCCACAAATGTGTTGCACTTATAGGTTGCTTTCCTTTCACACTTCTGCCCATTTCATCCCAAACTAACTCAATGTAGTTTATGTCTGGAGACTGTGCTAGCCAGTCCATGTTTTGAAGAGTACCTTCTTGTTCTTTTCTTTTAACGTAGTTCTGGCATAGCATGGAGCTTTGATGTGGGTCATTGTCTTGCTGTCGGATGAACAACTGACATGCTAGATGCAGACCAGAAGGTATTGTGTGGTGCTACAAAATGCTGTGGTAACCCTTTTGATTCAGAATGCAAGTCATTCTTTGCAAGTCACCAACTGTGCCTCCAGCAAAAAAAACCCAGACCATCACACTTCTTCCTCCATGTTTGACAGTTGGTGTCACACACTGAGGAACCATCCTTTCATCAACTCAACAGTGTAGAAACCCCTTACATGATGAAATGGAGATTTCAAATTTTGATTCATCAGTTCATAAGACTTTCTTCCAGTGTGCTGTAGTTCACAGCCGGCATTTCAAGGCCTTTTTTGTCCTTTAAGGAATGTCTTTCTTACTGCCACTCACCTCAGCACAAAGTCTCCAGTTGACAGTAGAAACTGAGACTTGCTTTTTTTTGACCTGCACTGTTAAGCTGTGCTTGAAGCTGTGACCCTCAGAAACTAATTCTGATTGCAATGTGACTTTGGGTCTATCAGATCTCTTCCTATCAGAGTTTCTTCCAGTTTCCAATTGACTTTGAATTGTTTAGGACATCACTGTACTTGCTGATACTTTGAATTTATTGCAGTTTCTCTAAAGGAGACCTACAGTTCTAAGGGTAATGATGCTCTGTCCCATTTCATTTTCTAATTGTCATTTTTTGCCATTATCACTGGAATTTACAACTCTCTACAGTGTATTATTGTCCAAGCAGTACCTCAGAGGGTATTGTAACACAGTCTGTTCTAACTCTGCTTTAAGACAGACAGAGGGATTTTTAAGCAATCACTAGAAATTGAGACACCTGTGCAAACTGTTTGTTTCAACTTGCAAGGCTTAATTAATGTTAACTGCTGCATCAACTGCTGTTGTAATGTACTAGATGTTCCCTAAAGAAGGCCTATTTGTAATTTTCTGAAAATTTTCTTTAACTTTTTAGAGGTGTGTCAATGATTCAATCATTTAGAAAGGACAGTATCGGCCTGTAGACTTATTCCAGTCTCATACACTATATCACAGTAAAACTAAACCTTTAAAGCCAAATGGTTTATTTTTTCTGTTCATTCCCTCGCATGCTTTTCTATTTAACTGACTGTCCATGGTGCTGCTGGTCATGCCTCTATACAACACGAGAGTACTGAACAACCGAAGAAGTTGTCATGTTTGTGTGTGCTTAATAAAGGCTCCAATAATATTTCCTCAATTTCAAGAATAAAATGTGTTTGAAAGGACTTTTCTCACTAGTCTTAATGCAACTCTGAGCCCAGACGTGACAAGTGGTACCAGAAGTGTGCACTGCACAAAAATGGATCAGCTGCAGCAATAGCAATACTATGTTCAGAATGTTGCTTTACATATATGGAATTTTTCGTTAATATATAATCATCTTTTTAAATCTGTTACAAGTGTATACACACACACATATATATATATATATATATATATATATATATATATATATATATATATATATATATATATATATATATATATTGTGATTTATAGAGGCTTTGTCCACCTCTTGAACCCTCAGGTACCACTCTGATGACCAGGTGAAAGTATAAATATTCTTTATTTTATAAGAATACCGTGCACAAAGCACTCTCCACACCCCACTCATATAAATCAAACTCTCCAACAAACCAATCCTCCTCGCCCAGACACTTTTGACACCCTACCTCCCAGCTCAGCTCAGTGTCTGGGCTTTCCCATAGTCCTTTTATATCCCCTGACCTGGAAGTGGTTCCTGGCCAAACCCACAAGTCTGTTTCCTTCCGGGTCAGGGTAAACAGTCCTCTTCTTCACCCCGGGAGTACGTCGTTTCTTCCGGTCACGTGACTGTGACGCACTCCCGGGTTATAGGGCACGCAAGAGCCCACTAGCCCCCCTACAGCGACTCCCGGTGGTCCCCAAGGTATCCAGCAGGGCTGTGTATATAAACTACAAAGTCCATGAGGCCTTGCTGGAACTCGGGGCACCATCATGCTGTCCGGAGGGCTCCTCCTAGCGGCCTGGGGGTGGCGACCGGAGTTTGCCTTTTTGAAGATAGAGAAAAGTTTTTTCCCAAGATGCATGCTGCAGAAAATGTCTCCTAATAATTATCCCAAATGCTTTTTGTTTACCTTTGAGCCTATTGCTATGAAGATTCATTTGATTTAATAGTCTGATTGGGGAAAGGTTGTGTCTAACATTGCTGAATTTACATTCAATCCAAATGTCGGCAAAGCTGCATTCATCAGAAATCTGTTAATACATTTTTTTAAGCAAAACATCACCCATATTTACATGAAAATGGCAAATTTCTCAGTATATCAAGCTTTAGAAAAATACAGTATATAATAAATAATAATAAATTACCAATCCACTTTTAACAAAACATATCTGAATATGTTATGTACTCTACAGTCTACTCAGAAAAGGGATGAATTTGTTGTTTTCATTGTTTCTATTGCAAACGTTATGACAATGTAAGATGTTGAGAAATAAATTCATGCTTTTGTTTTTAGTTGACTAAATTACTGTAATACCATTCCTAACAGGACTACCTAAAAAAGACATCAAGCGATTAAAACTAGATTAAAATGCTGCAGCAATAATCTTAACAAGAAAAAAAAATCTGAGCACATCTCACCAGTTTTAACATTATTTCTTTGGTTTCCTGGGTCCTTTAGGATTGACTTTAAAATACTACAAATTGCATATAAAGCTTTCTTCACACAGTTTGGAGTGCCTGCCTCCCTACATCACAAATTGTAATCTTAGATTTTCTAATAGCAATCTGCTTATTATTTCAAGAGCTAAGCATAAAAGAAGTGGTGAGGTGGACTTGTGCTGTTATAACACTGTAGATCATTTTTAAAAACTTATAAAAAAGCCACTTTTTACATTTGCCTTTTTCATGGCTACATTTTAGTTGTACTCTTAATAGATTATATAGGCACATACTTATATTCTGCAAGGATCTGCAGTTTTTACTAAGTTCTACTTTTCTCTACTTTCTTTTCTGTTTTTCTTGTTGTGGTGTTTTGCCCCACCACCACTTGGCACTATGAAGTCACCTGTGATGCTCAAATAAAGGCAAGTGCCTTTAGGTAGAATAACTTTTTATCCTTGGAATCCTTACTGATTTTTTCTGGTTTTTTTTCTTTCCTCCCAGCTATCTGACCTTATCACAAGATTCATATTTAGAGGCTTAAAATACAATATTAGAGATAAGGACTCCATTCTTCTACTAATTATATGCCTATGTTATGCAAGGTCACATTTATTTTTTTTTAATTATTACATACTCACTACTATTCTTACCTAGTGTCACACATGTGCCCCTTGGGGACAGTTTAAAGGCTCTGGCGGTGGTAATTACTCACTGATCCACAGGAAGGCATCTGTATTCTAATACCTCTTCCCTTCTTCCCTCTGCAGACCAGGAGCCTTATGTATAATGGCATGTGTAGAATTCACACTGAAACATGGCATATGGACAAAACTGAAAATGTGTGTACACACAATAAAATCCAGATTCATAAAACTGTGCGTATGCCAAGTTCCATGAATTTCCCCTTTATAAATCCCAATGAATGTGAAATTTAACGCACGTGCACATCAATTTAAAAAGCCCCTTACAATACAATACAATACAATTTATTTTTGTATAGCCCAAAATCACACAAGAAGTGCCACAGTGGGCTTTAACAGGCCCTGTCTCTTGACAGCCCCCCAGCCTTGACTCTCTAAGAAGACAAAGAAAAACTCCCCGAAAAAAAACCTTGTAGGGAAAAAATGGAATGCTGAACCAAAAAAACTGATGCAATTATCATATGTATAATAGGAGGAATCCATCCAAGAGATTTACCTAGGCCCACTTTTAAACCTGTTCAGTCGGCCTTTCAGTAATTCCATCTGAGTCTGGGGAAGGATCTAATGATGGGTATCTGGATACCAAGCTCTTGCATCACTTAACAATGTTGACTTCTAGGGAGTCCTCAAACAATGATCTAGATGCTGAGAGTTATTTACCTCTCTGATTTGTTGACATAAAGGTCAAGTCAGGGTTGTATTCTGTATTCCTGTAAAGGGATCAGAAAGTTTTCTTATCCTCATTATCATTGATGACAAGGTGCAGATTATGCTCTTCAGCTCAAGTGAGAAGTTCTTCAAAATTCACATTACTTTTAGTATATTTTGATATGGCAACTGTTGAAATCCTGTGAATAAATTGTTAAATGGGAGTGAATTTGGAGAACATTAACAGGTCAGAGACCTGCAGGTTGTGTATAGATATTAATTATATGTATTCTGACAACTTTTATGGAGAACTGGTGTATTTTGTGTATGTAAATTAGATCCCTTATAACCTTGCAAGATGCTGAAAAATTAGTTCACGCTTTTGTTTTTAGTCGACTAGATTACTGTAACGCACTCCTTTCAGGACTACCTGAAAAAGACATCAATCAGTTGCAATTAGTGCAGAATGCAACTGCCAGAATCTTAACTAGGAACAGAAAATCCGAGCACATCTCTCCAGTTTTTATGTCATTACACTGGTTACCTGTGCCATTTAGAATTGGCTTTAAAATACTGGTTATGGTGTAAAATCCTTAAATAATCTTGCTCCATTCTATACTTTATGGCTGTCACCTTACACTTCAAATCATAACATTAGATCTTCAAAAGAGTGTCTGCTTATGATTCCAACTAAACTTAAAAGAAGTGGTGAGGCAGCCTTCTGCTGTTATGCACCTAAAATCTGGAATAGCTTACCGATAGAAATTCGCCAGGCTAATACAGTGGAGCACTTTACAAAAAACTACTAAAAGCCTATTACTTTAACATGGCTTTCTCATAGCTACATTTTAGTGTATCCCTGATAACCTATATATGTATTGAATTATCATTTTTATCATGGCTCCACAATCTGTACTAATCCCTACTTTTCTCTGCTGTTCTTTTTCCGTTTTTTCTGATCAAGGCACCATACATTCCCTACATTGATGGATAGAAGGCAGTACCCCAGATGTCCACATGAACATCATCATTTAATTCTTTCATGTGAAGCCTGAACACCATGAGGACTGACTGAGATAATTAATGTTAGGTAGAATGCCCACTGGGGGCTGAAAGGTCTTGTGGCCTCAGAACCCCTGCAGATGTTGGTTTTTTTTCTTCAGACCTCTGGAGTTTTTTTTTTGTTTTTTTCTGTGCTCCCTGCCATCAGACCTTACTTTATTCTTTGTTATTTAATATTGCCTAATGTTATTTTTATTTTTTATAAACTTTTCTTTCTTCATCTTGTAAAGCACTTTGAGCTACACCACTTGAATGAAAATGTGCTATATTAATAAATGTTGTTGTTGTTGTCATTTGTGGTGGTAGATATCAAATTTAAATTTTCAATATTGCTTCACACATAGGTGACTATCCCACAGATGTGGTGGAACATAATACCGTAATATTTATAACTTAGCATTTGTCCTCTAATGTAGACTTGATCTTCGTTTACAAACACATTCCTTTAAAAAGTGCCATATTGACTGTTTCTAAGGATAATTCTTGAGAGAGTGACATTTGGGTTTGGTTACTGTATGTCCTCAATATTTCATTGGGAGGCTCAGATAATTTTTGGGTCCTGAGAAAGATCCTTGTGCTTATTACCTTCCATGTGTGTATCAATAGCCAGGAGATTGTAGGATTGTCTGACAGGCAGTTTAGCATTACCCAGGGTGCACCACATGGAGGTGAGTTACAATAACCCTGTAAGTTGGGATATTTTTATACATATACATATAAAGCAACCCACTTTAATTAACATTAATGTATGTTTTTCATTGGGAAAAGAGGAATAATTGTACCACCAAGATCAAGCACTGATTATTCTGGTAGATGATGTTAATTGATGACTTGATCACATCAATCTTGTATTTATGACTCAATTATAAATATATGGAATTAAAGTTCATTTATTGCTTCAGACAAGGAAACTGTTTTATAATGGTAAAATTAAATGTAAAAATACTTACATTAATAAATTGATAACTGTCTTGAATAGCATGTTAAAAGTTCCAGTTCCATTGTACAATTCCTTAGTGGTTTTAAGAGGAAAATTAGATTATAATGAAAAATAAATTTAAGATTTTCAGTGAAGTGAAATGAATTATTATTCAGTGATATCCTGAATATCCTGGACTCCTATATTTTACACATTTCAAAATGAAACAGGAAACAAAGAATGTTTCAGTGTTAAGCTGGCAGATGCATGTATGCATTTGAAAATCACTTTTGAAAGCTAGACTAATTAGTATCTACAGAACCGAGAAACAGGTTTAGCATTAAATGTATTTACATAAAAAGGCTACATACATTTTTTAAAATATATTATTGAAATTTTTAGCCATTCTTAAAATTCATATTCAAGATTCAAAATGTTTATTGTCACACGAACAGTAAAAAAAAACACAGTGGTTCAACCCATGCATTGAAATTCTTACTTTACCAGTCTTCCTTACACCAAGCAAAAATGAAGTAGAAGTTAACCTAAAAGCAATAATTAGGCAGAAATCAGAATATAATCAGAAAAAAAATAAAGTACTCCGTGCCTCGTGCTACAGACAGGGTAACAATCAATGGAACTGATGGAAAGTGGAGGAAGCAGTGATGCATGTATTATTCATGAGTCTGATGGCCTGTGGGTAGAAGCTATTTGTGAGTCTTGTTGTCCTTGATTTCACACTCCTGTAGCGTCTTCCTGATGGCAGAAGTGTGAAGATACTATATTGTGGGTGTGTACTGTCCTTAATAATATTGTGGGCCCTCCTGATAACCCTGGTAGTATAAATGTCCTGGAGTGATGGGAAGACTGTTCTAGAGATGAACTGTGCAGTTTTTATCACACGCTGGAAATCCTTCCTGTCCTGTGCGGAGCAGCTCCATACCACACTGTGATTTAACTAGTAATAACTCTCTCCACTGTACATCTGTAAAAGTTCATTCTTCATCATTCATTCATCATTCAAAACGTATGCATCACATGATCATTGCTATTTCGACAGTCCAGGGAAACCTCAATAGAAATGGCTGAATTCATCATAAACTGCACTGTAAAAAGAGTTGATTGGCTTTGTTTGACTACAGTTGCTTTTTCCTGAGGTAGGAAATTTTCAAGGATGGTGCAGTACATTTAAATGCAGAACTGAAACATTAAAATTATGTGCATATGTAATTTGAAAATATTTTTACCTCTATAAATAAAGCTTTGTCAATGTAGTTAATCAAATAGGTATTAACAGCAATTCGTCATTATGAAGTGTTGCTAATATATACCACGGCTTTCAAATATAATGACAAATTAGAGGAAAACATAAATCAGTGTTAATGACTGATTATAATCCACCATTATTAGTACCTTGTTTTCTTATTTTCAAAACTATTTCAGTTTATCTTCATCATTTTTGCTTTTAAATTTTTGGCCAATAGCCTCTATTCATTTATCAAGAAAAATTAAAAATAGCAAAGACAGAATGAGTTCAAAGAAACAGAAATACATTTATAGTTGTTAAGATTGGTGAAGTTTCTGTTCTGTGTTTAAACTTATGTTGAAACATAGACAACCAGTGGCTGTCTAGGTAGCACATTGCAGGAGGATATAGTAAAGCTCTAATTTCTAAATAATTTCTTTTTCAAAACATGATTATATTTATAAGTATCTTTGATGTTTACTATTTTTGCTTTGTTACATCTGTACTTGAAAATGGGGATGCCATCGTGATGTCACAACAGTAATCGTTTTGCTTATGCACACTACAGGGCATGTGCCTACATTCTTTGCTGAGAGACGTCTTCTGATTTCAATGATAATTCGCTGTTTTACATATTTTTCTTATGTGAGCTGGCCGAACACAGGTTCAGAACAAATCACAAATGTTTGGGACAGCAGCTGGGTAATCCCATTTAATTGTCACAAATCTCTCAATAAACTTAAACAGGTACTGTCTGGTAACACTTAACATAAGGCAACCAGGAACAAAACAGAAAATAACTTCAGTGTTTAGTTTTAGCAGACAAAACAATGGAAGGCTTTCCTAGAGCTTTCACTTGTTGGAACTGGTCTCATCAAAAGACAAATTAGTGGAGGCACCTGGGGCCTCATGTATAAACGGTGTGTATGCACAAAAATGTTGCATACGCCCGTTTCCATGCTCACATCGCAATGTATAAAAACGAATCTTGGCGTAAAGCCATGTACATTTTCACGCCAGCTAAATCCTTGGTGTACACAAGTTCTCCGCTCGGTTTTGCAAACTGGCAGCACTCAGCATCAAAGCAATGCTTTTGTTCTAGTGTGGTTTCCCTTTCTTTTTTTGATCCACCACATATTTATCAGTTTAAGGCATCTGATTGTAATTAACCTGTAACAATATAATGGTCCACGGAATGGCCAAACTATTCCAAATACCATAGCTGATTTAGCATTGTTCCTCTCAATGCACAACTCGGAGAATTTATCCCACTATGTCTGAATGTGGAATCACAGCTCTACAGCGGCTGATCAGAAAGAGAATTATCGGTATACAGCATCAAGCACACGCTACCTCAGCCAGACTGCGCACAGTCTATTGAACCTCTCCGATTCGGCAAATGTTGCAGAGCCTTTCTTATAGGGACCTCACAGTTCAGAAACAGTTTCATCCCAAGAACTATAAATGCACTCAATCAGTCCATCAAGTGCTCTTGGTAGAACAGTTTGTACTTATAAGTACAATTACCTCACTGTAAACTTGCAATACCGTTATAATATTGCAGAACCTGAGCCACTTTATAAAATGTGTATTTACATATGATTACAATATCATTTTTTAGATAAAATGCAGCAAAATGTTTATTACAATATACAGATAAAATGTTAACATCATTTAACTAATCTACAGTGCATCCAGAAAGTATTCACAGCGCATCACTTTTTCCACCTTTTGTTATATTACAGCCTTATTCCAAAATGGATTAAATTCATTTTTTTCCTCAGAATTCTACACACAACACCCCATAATGACAATGTGAAAAAAGTTTACTTGAGTTTTTTGCAAATTTATTGAAAATAAAAAAACTGAGAAAGCACATGTACATAAGTATTCACAGCCTTTGCTCAATACTTTGTCGATGCACCTTTGGCAGCAATTACAGCCTCAAGTCTTGTTGAATATGATGCCACAAGCTTGGCACACCTATCCTTGGCCAGTTTCGCCCATTACTCTTTGCAGCACCTCTCAAGCTCCATCAGGTTGGATGGGAAGCGTCGGTGCACAGCCATTTTAAGATCTCTCCAGAGATGTTCAATCGGATTCAAGTCTGGGTTCTGGCTGGGCCACTCAAGGACATTCACAGAGTTGTCCTGAAGCCACTCCTTTGATATCTTGTCTGTGTGCTTAGGGTTGTTGTCCTGCTGAAAGATGAACTGTCGCCCCAGTTTGAGGTCAAGAGCGCTCTGGAGCAGGTTTTCATCCAGGATGTCTCTGTACATTGCTGCAGTCATCTTTCCCTTTATCCTGACTAGTCTCCCAGTTCCTGCCGCTGAAAAACATCCCCACAGCATGATGTTGCCACCACCATGCTTCACTGTAGGGATGGGGCCAGGTTTCCTCCAAACGTGATGCCTGGCATTCAACCCAAAGAGTTCAATCTTTGTCTCATTAGACCAAAGAATTTTCTTTCTCATGGTCTGAGAGTCCTTCAGGTGCCTTTTGGCAACCTCCAGGCGGGCTGCCATGTGCCTTTTACTAAGGAGTGGTTTCCGTCTGGCCACTCTACCATACAGGCCTGATTGGTGGATTGCTGCAGAGATGGTTGTCCTTCTGGAAGGTTCTCCTTTCTCCACAGAGGACCTCTGGAGCTCTGACAGAGTGACCATCGGGTTCTTGGTCACCTCCCTGACTGAGGCCCTTCTCCCCCGATCGCTCAGTTTAGATTGCCGGCCAGCTCTAGGAAGAGTCCTGGTGGTTTCGAACTTCTTCCACTTACGGATGATGGAGGCCACTGTGCTCATTGGGACCTTCAAAGCAGCAGAAATTTTTCTGTAACCTTCCCCAGATTTGTGCCTCGAGACAATCCTGTCTCGGAGGTCTACAGACAATTCCTTTGACTTCATGCTTGGTTTGTGCTCTGACATGAACTGTCAACTGTGGGACCTTATATAGACAGATGTGTGCCTTTCCAAATCGTGTCCAGTCAACTGAATTTACCACAGGTGGACTCCAATTAAGCTGCAGAAACATCTCAAGGATGATCAGGGGAAACAGGATGCACCTGAGCTCAATTTCGAGCTTCACGGCAAAGGCTGTGAATACTTATGTACATGTGCTTTCTCAATTTTTTTTATTTTTAATAAATTTGCATAAAACCTCAAGTAAACTTTTTTCACGTTGTCATTATGGGGTGTTGTGTGTAGAATTCTGAGGAAAAAAACAAATTTAATCCATTTTGTAATAAGGCTGTAACATAACAAAATGAGGAAAAAGTGATGCGCTGTGAATACTTTCCGGATGCATTGTATATTGTTAATAATTAAACATGTGAGGGCACGGTGTCGCAGTGCTGGCGCCCCGTTCAGGGATTGTTCCTGCCTCGCACTGTATGCTTTCTGGGGCTGGCGTGACACTGGAAGGATAGATGGATAGAATAATTAAAAATGTACTATGAAGATATTTCAATGTTCCTTAAAAGTTTTGAAGAATCGGCTTTCTCAGCTTACAGATGGCTTGACATCTATTACAGATCTGATTGCGTGATGTTTGGGTACTTTGAGAAAGAACAGGAAGGACAGGAATTGGGGGTTAGTACATTTGAAAGAGACAGTACTGCTGCAATAAATTATTTCATCAAAGGTCGCGCACGGCGCAGCAAGCATCTTGCAGGAGGCAGGACCAATCTCTGGAAGGAAAGCCAACTCATCACTATCACTGCGCTACTGTGTTCCCATGTTTAAGAACATGCTTTAATTCCTATCATCATGAAAATGATATCAAGTATACATCTCAGTATTTAAATTATTCAGAGAACTGTAATATCACAAATGTAATGGATTCTGTGTCCTGTTGGAGGAAGAGAAAGCCCGTTTAAGAAGCACATAGTAATTCACACACATAGAGCACATAGAACAACGCATACAATGCAAAGCATTTAACGTGCTACTTTAGTTACGATGGTATTTGAGAAACTAGTAAATTAAAAGATTTTAAGATGAAGTTTATGACATTCTGCTTTAATGACAAAATAAACTACGTGATTGAAGTTGAAATTTCGAGATTAAAGTTGACATTTTCGAGCTTTTTTTCCTACTGTGTGCCTATTTTTTTCTTTTCTCTATACCCTAATAAGCTTTCATATGACCCTCAGATGGTGGTCTACGACTTGCCTTTTCACTGCGACTTTGATATCTGACAACTTCTTTTTTATTGCGGGCACTGTGCGAATTTGTGAACTTGAATTTTCGAGTTTCTCCAACACTCTATGTCACTCAGTCAACTTCCTTTTGTTGTTTATATCACTGTTTAAACCAACAAATAATATGTTTTTCCTTGCCTCGACTTGGCATTCGCTGAAATTCTTGTATTTTCCCCCGTGCTTTTGCCATTGTCTTTTCATAGAATGCTGAACTTAAGGGCTATTTATATTGATTTGCATATTCAAAGAGGTGTAAATCTGGGAGAAGACAGGGCGGGACAGCAAGCATGTGCATGTGGTTTACTTTTCTATTTGACCAGGATTTATGTAGCGGAAGAACTTGGAAGTTGGCATACGCACAGATTTATGCATCTGCATTTTTTTGTGCGTACACATATTTCTGCTTTTGTCCGTACACCATTATAAATGTGAATTTTTCGCACTGCGTTATGCATGAGGCCCCTGGTCTTTTTATAATTGGAGAACCAGAAGTGGCGGAGCTAATTTCCTTCATTGGGAGGTTTCTGGGAGCTGTGGGGAGAAAAAGAAACAAAGTTAGTGACAGCGCCTCCTCTCACACTGGTGGATTACCGTTTACCTTGAATGAGCCAGCAAGGAGATCCTCAGACGCACATGCGTGACACCTATTATTAGCCATATTCTTAATGTGTTGGTGTTCTGCATTTTTATTTTGACATCTTTCAATCATGATTTATTTTATGTTTTTTATTCAGTTTTCTAGCACTAATATTTCTTGCTCACATCACAAATTAGACTGTATAGGCACATGCTTGTTCTCATCACATAGGGCTTAGTGCAATAAGCCAGCCCTTATGTACTCTACTCTCTCCTCTCTAAAGCTTCCCTTAAATCCCATTGCCTTATCTAATTCACAGGCTGACCTTTTCTCAACCCTGAAACTGGATTGGGATACCATATTTCAAAACATGAAAAATTGTCCCAAAAATCATGATCACCAGCACAGGCAATTTAAAGCCTTACTACCCTCCACCTTCTCATGGTTGTTGGTCAGACCTCCTTTGTTATCTCTTCCCTCTTTAACTGTGGTACTTTCCTCCATGTGTTTTGAGACTGTCAGCCCACTGCTGCTCTCTGACATAATTTGACCAAATCCCTCTAACTTATCCTTTCCTCCAGCATTTCCATGTCCAATCAAGCTTTCCTTCAACTTCTCATCCTCCTCCTGGACCTTTCTTCTCTTTCTTTGTGTTCATTTACTCTGTCTTTCTGTCCTACAGTCCACATTTCTAATGACTGTTACCATTACAAGTAAGTTCTATTTACCATCTCACTATTTGCTACTCCTTCAGTCTGGAAATCTGCATTCTACAGTATTTGAACTCTCCATATCCCGGAATAAAAACTCCAGCTCTACTATTCAAAATTGGCTTCAGGTAGTGCAGATATTCAGTGGCTGGTTTGAGTTGTCTTGTGTCATTGTTTTTCCCTTTGACTCTTTTTCAGTTTCTTTTTAACCTCTCACATTGCACACTCTCCTCCATTATGACCATGAGCTGGGCTTTCACATTGACTTAATTTTTTTCCAGTATTCTGGCTAATACTGCATCAGAGTAGAATAGGTAGAGGGTGCTGGGTAACTGCCATTTTGTGGGTTTATTTTTGTATATTCTAAAAAATATTTATTGCTTCATCCATATGTAACATATTCCATTTATATTCCATAAGTAAAAATTTGATCACAAAATTAGTGTTGTGTGACACAGATGACCCAAGTACGCCAAGAAGTTGTACGCAAATGGCATGAGAATCTTGATTGGACGATGCTGTGTTGAAATGAAATGAACAATATTCTTGCTGTGTTAATGCAGAAGAAGTAGAGCTGAAATATGATAGCAAATCAAATGACATTTGACTAACAAGACAATAACAACATTTATTTCCGTAGCACATTTTCATACAAAGGATATACCTCAAAGTGCTTTACACAATATCAAAGTAATAGTTACTAGAAAAGAAAAAATATAAATTTGTGTAAAAGAAGATAAAGGTAAAGATTTGGGGTGACACCACAACCCCATATAATGTAAAGGCAAAAATAATAAAACCTTTCAGAAAAAGGACTCTCTCTGAGTACATATGTCTCAAATTAGACTATCCAAAATGTCCACACTTCTGGTTAAATACAGACCAGGCAGGAAGAGGCAGGTCCAGGTAGACTGACACCAGAAGTGACATCAGAGGCGATGAGGTTGTCAATCATCTGGGGCCTCATGTATAAATGGTGCATCCGCACAAAAATGTTGTGTATGCTTGTTTACAAACACACTTTGAGATGTATAAAAACTAAACTTGGCGTTAAACCACACACATTTTCAGGGCAGTCTCACCATGCTTACGCAAGTTTCTGCTTGGTTTTGCAAAATGGCGGCACCCAGCATCAAAGCAGTGCTACTGTTTCTGTGGTCTGCTTTTTTTTTTTTTAGATTCACATCTATGTTGCAGGTTTTATCAAATACACCAAAATTAATTGTGAATCGTTTACAATTTTAATTCACTTGATTGTAATCATTCTGTAACAATATAATGGTGCATGGAATGGACAAACTATTCCAACTATCATGACTGCTTTAGTATTGTTAGAAGACATAGCAAATTGAAGAATTAAAAGAGAGTGCATATTTACAGATGATGACAACTGGTTTCTAAGCTGATTTCCATTTCTAAGAGCAATTCTCTTGGAGCTGTGTGCTGAACTGGTACAGGCTTTACAAAGGCAGACGTTAAGGAATTGTGCTCTATCTGCTCCTTTGCAAGTTCTGTCCACTCTCATGTTTTTAGCCACATGAGCTTTTCAAAGTGAAATTGCTGACCGATCAGGTATTTCTCAGTCATCACTGAATTGCCATGCAAGCTGTATGGGATGGTATTATCCGCTTGTCATTCAGATATATAAGATTTGGCAGCAACGTCTGGTTTTCCAAATGTAATCGGAGCGGTTGACTGCATGCACACCCACAGCCAGGGATGAATCACCAAAAGAATGAGCCACCATTACATCATCTATAGCTGGAGAGCCTATAAAAGTGGTACCTCTGTAAAGTTGCAGGTGCTTTTTCCAACTAGTGCGGTAAAAGGCAAGCAGTCCTTTTAAGGATAGTGAGTCACCTCAAAGAGCGATGTAAAAAGCAGACAATCAATCTGTTGTGGCGCTTGGCAGCAATGCTTCACTATGAAGGCACCTTCAGAGAATTAATTTGCTTATGTAAATAGAAAGCATTTCCACTCTATTAAAGTGCCGCTCTATAGTGCACAGAAAGTGCAAGCATGTAACGTGCCTCATAATGTGACACACAAAGTGGCTTGCCCATACCAGAAGAGATATGGTATGATGAACCTGACCCTGATCCAGCTACATCAGACAGAGTTACAACTTCATATGAATGTAATTAGCAGAATGTAAAAACATGTAATCAGATGCAACATTTATTTTTTAACCAATTCATTTAATTTGTGGTTGATATCACATAGTAAGCCCTTATATTTCTTAGTTCATTGGCTACATCTCTTTCAGTATCTATTACTGCATTTTGTGACTCCAGAACAGCGTCCATCAGCCTACAAGCCAGATGGTCACCCAGGCAGAGGTGTTTGCACAGCCAGCCCCCAAAGATGTGCTCAGCACAGCAGCACCATCACCATGAGGGTTTGTGTCTTTGGCACGGGGATCAGCGTTTGTAATATTGTCTGAAACACAATAAACAGACGGTGGGCTGCAACTTGCCTTTTCACGTTGACTTTAATATCTGACCACTTTTTAATTTCAGGAACTGTGTGACTTTCTGAACTTGAACTTTTTTGACTGTCTCCACCACTCTCTGTCACTCGATCAACTTCCTTTTATTGCTCATACCACTGCTTAAGCCAACAAATAGTACATTTTTACTTTGAAACTCTGAAATTCTTCTTTTTTCCATTAACTTTTGCCATTGTCTTTTAACAAAGCACTGAATGGAAGGGGCTATTTATATTAATTTGTATATTCAAATATGTAAAATTCTGGGAGTAGTCGTGGTGGGTCTGTAGGCATTTCCACATTTCACATTATTTGGGATTTATAAAGGGGAAATGCGTGGAACTTGGTGCAAGCAGTTTTATGCATCTGGACTTTTTGTGTGTGCACAATTCCACTTTTTGTCCGTACGCCATATTTTTGTGTGAATTCTAAGTTTGGCATTATACATGAGGCCCTAAATGTTTTGTATAGTTTTTTATTAATTTTATTTCTGTTATTTTTAACCAAGTCATGTGCAAAATAAGTAATCTGAGTTAGTAAAACTGTAAAATTCTTACAACTGAAACAAAGAGTCATACTGCTTACTGTATTGCCAAACAGCAGAAACAATGTAAAAATCTCATATCACTAAAACTTTACACAAGCATGTTGCTGCTAAAAGCTTACCTACATTTCCCATTTTAATCCACTCCTAAACTCAGAAAATGCCCTCAATGTGTTTCAATCTTTCTTTGTGGCACATAACCCAGATCATGACTGAAACTCCCACCAGCATCTAAAGCTGTGCACAGTTTTAGAAATGTATCTGGAAAAAAAGTTGGGAGATTGAGAGAAACTGCACTCATTCTAGGTAGATCACAATGTCTTGAGATATTCTGGGAAAAATACTTCATAGCTATTTTCATAAGAACCTGGTATTAGTTAAAATATTAGACAGATCATGTGTCTCTGAGAGAAGAGCGAAGAGTGTGCAATGACACTTACTGGCAATGATTCAGGAGTCCCTCAGTAAGAAGGAAGACTGTTATGTGGTGAAGGGAATCTGAAAGAGATATCTACTGCCCTGCTGTTTACATGAGAAAATGTATTACCGCCATGCCAGCTCAACCGTGAATAAAACTGAATTCTAAGGAATCTTGGACTGACAGAATTCTGCAACTTGTGTGTGTTATCACTGTGAAAAGATCAAAAGGTGAGTATTGACACATCTGGCATTTTATTCCATCATGACAGTTTAAATACAGCCTAGAACTTCTTATCAATCTGAGTGCTGTCAAATTGTCAAAGTGATTTCTTGATCAATCGTTTCAGGAATCTGTCGCCCTACATCAATCTTTAAGGTAAACACTGCAAATAGCAGACTAACAATGGCTTTAGCCTTCCCCCAAAGCTTCATCTGAAGTGTAATTGAAGTGCATTCAGTTGCAAAAATGTGGCCCTCTGAAAACCTCTTCTTCATCGTGTAAAATTTCAAGTTTTTTCAAAATTCTCCTTACTGCAGTAACAGAAACTTTTACTGGTCTCTGTTACCTAATGCATCACATTTAAATGTCAGATGAGATAATACAGTTTTGGAACAAGAAATTGCCTGTTTAATAGAAATTTTATCTTTTGCAATATATAGCACATAATATAGTTTTGATTAATTTTCATCCATAATGCTGAGAAAAGTGAGAAAACACGGTAAGAATGACACACTGTATTCAGAATACATGGAGAGATTAAAATTCAAAACTGTTTTAATATGCATTTTGCAGTGTTTTTATGAAACAGTTTTAAGAGTAAAGAGCATTTTTAATAAATTAATATATTGCTTGAAACGTTTCACCACATTTTGTGTTGCAGATTTACAGATCTCTGAGTGTCTTAATAAAACCTGTGAACTTTATAATCCTCCTAACAGTGAACCAGTAAAGCAGCTTAGAAAATGAATGTACAATCACATTAAAATACATTAAAATATGTAAAAATGGTGAAACCCTTACTGCAGGGCCACTCAGCTCTGGTTCTGCAGGTCTAAAGTGGCTGTAGGTTTATGCTTTAACCAAATGTTTAACCCATTTATTTACTACTAAAACAATGTTTTTTGACTTGGTTTTACTTTCCACTAACCGTTTACCTCTTTTAGCTTTAAAGACTGCATTTAGGTTTTAATCATTGCCCTTTTTCTTAACCAGCCATCAGTTATGAATGAGGTGCAAATGACAAAGGAACTATCAGCTCCCCAGCTAGCTTGTTCCTCTTTAAACCTGTGTACATACATCATGTATGGAAGATTATTTTTGCCAAAATGAAATGCAATCCAGCGTTTTAACTACATTGAAATGCAATGCATATGCAAGTGGGACATTTAATTTCGGCATGGTTTTATCGTGTCTTAATTAAAAACATATCAACCAAATGATTAATTGCTTTTCATACAGCACACAATTTTCTTGTCAGTCTAAAATGTAATACAAAAGCGTTTTGCATTTTAATTCATGTTCATCGATAGCATATCATAAATAAAAGAAACCTAAACCTAACCATCAATAATTTAAATCTACATTTGCTCAGGATAAACCTGTACCTGTAGCACAGAAATGCAATATTAGCAAGAAACATAAAATCTGTCTCTGATTCTATTCCATGTGACACTACTACAACTATGAAAGCCAGAGCACTTTAGAAAAGAAATAAAGAGTAAAATCAAACCAATATATTGATAATGTCAATATATATATGTATATATATATATAATACAGTATATAATGAATATTAGTATCAGAAACAACAATATAGAAACTCGGGTGACAGATTCATCATCTATTTTTATCAAAAAAAGACCACTTATCATGCAGATATAATATAATTTAATTATTGTTTTTTTTTCCTTCTTTTTTTTCTGAAGTGCTTTGGCTTTTACAGTCGTAGTAGTGGCACATGGAGTAGAGTTGGAGATAAGTAAAAGACAAGCAGACGTGTTACATTTCGCCTAGCGGCAGCTCTTGTTTGTGTTACATTTGGATTTGAGACCACGATTTAAATATGATGAAACTAAAAGTAATCAAATGACCAATCAGTGCTAAAAGGTGGGGCAAGCAGCATTAACAATTACAAGGAGAGGCGTCCCAAGCATCAATGTGCTGCACTTGGATTAGAAGGAAAACAGGGAGTTGGTAAGGCAGGGGATCCACCTTCTTTTTGAATGGGTGGAGGCTGGCGATCTAAATGACTATTTCATTATCTGGTGTGTTGAAAGAAGGGAAAAACTATATATTATCTGTTTATTACAGTGGTTATGAATAAAAAGCTTGGTGACGCTAACAAATGTTTCATTATATTCAGTATTTAGTTAAAATCTCTCACAACCCACACCTCGAAAATTTAACCGGACTGGTTCATTTAACATGCACACACACAGAAAAAAAACTTTAAACAACCTAAAACATTGTTTAAGCATACATTTTTCCATTTCAGTTAGCCACTCCGCAGTCCATATTGACTAAATATATGCTTGCCGCCAGAATACAGAAACGTTTAGAAGTGGAACGCCTCCTTCCCCAACTGTTGTCGCCCCTTGCTCCACCTTGTATCGCTGGTAGGTTATTTGATTATTTTCAGTTTTGGCACAATGGAAGCGTGGTCTCAAATGCAATACTAGCGGATCTACCATCAAGCTAAATGCAATACTGCAATCTTCTTTTTTTAGTCATGACATATTATCTGTGAACATGAATTCAATTGCATTACGCTTGTTTATTGCATTTTAAGCTGACATGAAAATTTTAAACAGTTGTGAAAAGCAATCGATCATTTGGTTGATATGTTTTCAATTATGAAACGATAAAACTGTACCAAAATTAAATAGCCTACTTGCATATGTATTGCATTTCAACATAGTTAACAAATTGAACTGCATTTAATTTTGGCACAAATAATCTTCCAAAAATCATGAAGTATCTGTGGTAGTACAATTTTTCCAAGTAAATGAGATGGGATGAGGGAAGAACCAAGAGGTACAAATCTGTTCCAGACCACAAAACAAATGGATGATGTTCTCAGAAAATAAAAAGTCTACAATGCGATAGAGATTTGTTTTGAAAGAATGAAAAGTGCTCACAAGCAATATAATTAAATACCAAGTTTCATTATCTGCTAGGCCTGGCTTCTAATTGCGAAACTGGTTGGAATAAAAATCTGCAGTCACTGCAGACTTCCAGGATCAGAGTTGAGTACCCCTGCTCTGTGTCTAGAGACATTCATTTTAGGAATAAAAGTAATGTCTATTCTTTTCCTATCCTGTTTAAGCAGTAGTATAAATTAAATGCTAAGGTTATTTTATCACATAATTTTAATTTCACAAGCACTTATAATATTTTATTATATCAAAGCATGAGCACAATATGATCAAACTGCAAGACTGTTCTGTAACTGCAGTTCACATTTTTATCCATCCTCCTGTAAACTAAATTTTAGAAAAACCCAGTTTTAAAACCTAGTATTATATAATGGTTAAATAACTCACATGCATTTATGATTTTATATTATTTTTTTGGACGTATACTGAATCCAGTTTATGCATGGAACCTTTTAACACTGCATTAATTCAGCTTCAGGTACACTGCTCTTTACTGTGGACTGGTTCTGGCTGCTTACACATATATTTACAATAACAACATTAAATTATTAAGCCTTGCAATATTTATATACATAAGTAGAAAATTTATGATTTGTTAACCAAGAGGCGTCTTCATTACAGATTAATGGAGCGTCCATGTACAACTGGGATTCTGCTGCGTCCCTGGTTAAAATGCATTATTAAGAGAAATTAGTGACATGGTGCCTCCCTTGCTTGTGTGCGACATTTGAGTTGGCATTTCCACACTTTCTGGTTTTTTTTTTATTTCTTGTATATACAGTGGTGTGAAAAACTATTTGCCCCCTTCCTGATTTCTTATTCTTTTGCATGTTTGTCACACAAAATGTTTCTGATCATCAAACACATTTAACCATTAGTCAAATATAACACAAGTAAACACAAAATGCAGTTTTTAAATGATGGTTTTTATTATTTAGGGAGAAAAAAAATCCAAACCTACATGGCCCTGTGTGAAAAAGTAATTGCCCCCTTGTTAAAAAAATAACCTAACTGTGGTGCATCACACCTGAGTTCAATTTCCGTAGCCACCCCCAGGCCTGATTACTGCCACACCTGTTTCAATCAAGAAATCACTTAAATAGGAGCTGCCTGACACAGAGAAGTAGACCAAAAGCACCTCAAAAGCTAGACATCATGCCAAGATCCAAAGAAATTCAGGAACAAATGAGAACAGAAGTAATTGAGATCTATCAGTCTGGTAAAGGTTATAAAGCCATTTCTAAAGCTTTGGGACTCCAGCGAACCACAGTGAGAGCCATTATCCACAAATGTCAAAAACATGGAACAGTGGTGAACCTTCCCAGGAGTGGCCGGCCGATCAAAATTACCCCAAGAGCGCAGAGACCACTCATCCGAGAGGTCACAAAAGACCCCAGGACAACGTCTAAAGAACTGCAGGCCTCACTTGCCTCAATTAAGGTCAGTGTTCACGACTCCACCATAAGAAAGAGACTGGGCAAAAACGGCCTGCATGGCAGATTTCCAAGACGCAAACCACTGTTAAGCAAAAAGAACATTAGGGCTTGTCTCAATTTTGCTAAGAAACATCTCAATGATTGCCAAGACTTTTGGAAAAATACCTTGTGGAATGATGAGTCAAAAGTTGAACTTTTTGGAAGGCAAATGTCCCGTTACATCTGGCGTAAAAGGAACACGCATTTCAGAAAAAGAACATCATACCAACAGTAAAATATGGTGGTGGTAGTGTGATGGTCTGGGGTTGTTTTGCTGCTTCAGGACCTGGAAGGCTTGCTGTGATAGATGGAACCATGAATTCTACTGTTTACCAAAAAATCCTGAAGGAGAATGTCCGGCCATCTGTTCGTCAACTCAAGCTGAAGCGATCTTGGGTGCTGCAACAGGACAATGACCCAAAACACACCAGCAAATCCACCTCTGAATGGCTGAAGAAAAACAAAATGAAGACTTTGGAGTGGCCTAGTCAAAGTCATGACCTGAATCCAATTGAGATGCTATGGCATGACCTTAAAAAGGCGGTTCATGCTAGAAAACCCTCAAATAAAGCTGAATTACAACAATTTTGCAAAGATGAGTGGGCCAAAATTCCTCCAGAGTGCTGTAAAAGACTCATTGCAAGTTATCGCAAACACTTGATTGCAGTTATTGCTGCTAAGGGTGGCCCAACCAGTTATTAGGTTCAGGGGGCAATTACTTTTTCACACAGGGCCATGTAGGTTTGGATTTTTTTTTCTCCCTAAATAATAAAAACCACCATTTACAAACTGCATTTTGTGTTTACTTGTGTTATATTTGACTAATGGTTAAATGTGTTTGATGATCAGAAACATTTTGTGTGACAAACATGCAAAAGAATAAGAAATCAGGAAGGGGGCAAATAGTTTTTCACACCACTGTAGATGTCTTATGCTATTACACATTGATTTTTTGTTATATTAATCAAAATTTGCTTACAAATTTTTAAACAGGTAAAATACTTTAAATGCAGTTAACAGAATAGACCACAATTTTTTTGTTTTTATTAATTTTATTAAAATCAAATAACATTCCATACAAATAAGTCAAGTTTTACAAGACTTGGTTCAAAACAAATCAACCCTCACCCATGAGAAAGAAAGCTAGGCCACCAGAGTAAAACTTTAAGCTAGTAAAAGTAAGTCAGCCATTGACCAACCCGCTATATCCTAACACAGGGTCACGGGATTCTGCTGGAGCCAATCCCAGCCAGCACAGGGTGCAAGGCAGAAACAAATCCACAGGCAGGGTGCCAGCCGACCACACGGCACACACCAAGCACAATTTAGGATCGCCAATGCACCTAGCCTGCATGTGTTTGGACCGAGGGAGGAAACCAGAACACCCGGAGAAAACCCACGCAGACAGAGGGAGAACATGCAAACTCCACGCAGAGAGGACCCGGGAAACGAACCCAGGTCTCATTACTGCGAGGCAGCAGCGCTACCACTGCACCGTCCATGCTATCCTGTAAAAGTAAGTAAATAGATAAATCAATAAAAATAAATAGATTTAAAAAAAGAGGGGAGTGAATCTGCTTCCTCAATTCTAAAATGTTATTGATTAGATCCTGCAAGATTTTGTACAGATCCTCTAAGTGAGAATTTGATTTTTTCCAATTTCAAATAGTATTTAACATCAGTTACCCATTGACTTAAAAGAGGAGAGTTAGGATTCTTCCAGTTGAGCAAGATAAGTCTACGTGCCAATAGTGTATTCAAGGCAATCACAGTTTGTTTGTCCTTCTCCACTTTAAGCCCATCTGGGAGTCCACCAAACACAGCTGTTAGTGGATTAGAAGGGATTGTAACACCCAGGCTGTCTGAAAGGCATTTAAAGATTTTGCTCCAAAATGATGTTAGTTTGGTACACGTCCAAAACATGTGACCCAATAAGGCTGGCGCTCAATTGCAACGTTCGCAGCTTGGATCTTGCCCAGGAAATATTTTGGACAATTTTAAACGAGAGAGATATGCTCGATATATAATTTGGAGTTGAATAATTGTATGCATTGCGCATATAGAGCTCGAGTGAATTCTGTGCACAGCTGCCTTCCATTCCTTTTCTGAGATGTTGAGTGAGAGATCCTTTTCCCACTGTTCTCTTGGATCTTTGAAAGAGAGGGACTGTAAAATGGTTTTATATATTATGGAGATGCCTGTCTGAGTCCTCAAGACTGAGCAATATTTTTTTTGGCATAGAGGGAGGTGGGAGATGAGGAAAATTGGGCAGGTTTTGATTAACAAAATTTCGAATTTGAAGGTGCTGAAAGAAATGTGTTGCTGGAAAGTTAAATTTGGAGTGTAATTGTTTCATAGGATGTAAAGACGTTGTCTATGTACAGAACTCTAAGTGATTTAATCCCAAATGTTTTCCAAACATTAAAAACAGCATATGTTTAAGAGGGTGGAAAAGCGTGGTTCTTGTGCAGAGGTGCCACAGATAAAAGCTTCTCTCTCTTAAAATACTTCCTACATTGGTTCCATATTCTAAGTGAGTGAAGCACAACTGGGTTGTTAGTACACTGGCGATGACTTGTATTTATTGGGGTACAAAGCAAGGAATATAAAGAAGTACTGCAGGATTTTATTTCTATTTTGCACCAAGCCTGTGTATGTTCATCTATTTGTGTCAATGTCCAGGTTTTTATAGCTTGTATATTTGCTGTCCAGTAATAAAATTGAAAGTTAGGTAGAGCCATGTCACCTTCCGCCTTAGGTCTTTGTAGAGTCGCTCTTTGAATACATGGATGTTTTGACCACAATTATTAACATAAGCAAATTTGAAGAGCAGGGTTGTGAGTCTGATCTCCAGGAATTTTCAGCACTGTGTCCTGGTGCTGAACGTCAACAGAGCGTAACAAATAACCCTGATGAGAGCCGATACACTGATACACAGCCGATCTAAGAGTTCTAATACTCCACAGCAAAAAACTGACAAGTGCTGGTACATGGCCCACTTCAAGCATTGCTCTTACTTCACTACATTTTCAAACACAAATGGCTATTTTTATTTTGATATATCTGGCTAAACATATTTTGTAACTGCAATATTAAACCAAAACACAAAAGGGCTACACAAATACACAGAATGTTTTATTCAATCACCTAAAATAAAAGCAATACAAGAAAATTTACTTATGCAAAGAATATGTAAAGAATTTACATGTACAAAGAATCAGGGACGATTTTCAAATGTACGCTGCTGATGGTAAAACCTCTTCCTCTGCATAGAATTCCCCAGTACACGTAGTCACAGCTTTTAGTAAGTGGCAAGGCTGAATGAAGAAGATGCACAAACCCAATCTCAGTTATTATCTCAGTCAACGCTGCTGTATTCAAATGCTGTCCACATGGCAGCCTGTCAGATGGGGCTTGGCTTGTTCCACATACTACAGAGAGGTGCACTTTTGCGTTCACGTGCTATGGTTCACTCATTGTCATGTTTGTTGCTCACATGCCTTCGCCCATTATCCTTGGCATCATGGCTCCCAAAAAATCATGAACGTTTTGGAAAAACCTAAGAAAAACTAAATGGCAATTCCTTTGAATGTTACAATAGAAGTGATAAAGTCTGGGTAATGGCTTTTTTTTCTTTTCGGGAGCATGTGCTGATTACAGTGCGTTGTCACACACACCACATGACAAACCACCCGCATTGGGACGCAAGTGTAGCCATGCAACGGGTGAAACCTAAGAACCGCACTGGAACATTGTGACATTATTTACATTGGCTGGAGTGCCAATCCTGTCACCAACACCCAAGTTTTACCTGCAAGTCGGAGGATCTGCTTGCAGTGCTGGATGCTGGTTAACATCATACTCAGGATAAAACTATTGCAGGTTAAGGGACTTGCTCAAATACCCAGCAGAGTAGAAGTCACTTCTTGTATTTACAGGATTCAAACTAGCAACCTTCCAATTGCCGGCGCAGATCCCTAGCCTCAGAGCCACCACTCTGCCCTTAAGGGCTTTAATAAACAATATTTAATGAAGGACAATGCAGTACCTTATTAGAGTTTGTTTTGATAACTAATATTATTGTTAAAATAATTCTGTCATTTGCCATGAAATTTGATGTTATTTGAATAAATATGAGGGTGGCAAGAAACCCTTAAAAATAGTTTACATTTCAATCAATTGCAATTAGGTGTTCATGTTACAGAAATTCAATTTACGAGGGGTGTTTGGGAGCAAATTAACTCCTTCTTAAAATGGGAGTAGCCTGTATGCATCTTGTGACCAGTAGGTGGCATTGCAGCACCCCAAACACAAGACACAAAAGCACAGACACAGTGCCAGATGCTAATAAATAGATTCATTGCCACAAATTGTGAATTTCTCCTTGGGACTAATAAAGTATCTATCTATCTATCTATCTATCTATCTATCTATCTATCTATCTATCTATCTATCTATCTATCTATCTATCTAAATACTTTACAAAAAGTCATCAAAAGTGACATAAACGCAAGTATTCTTCTTCTTTCTTCTTTTCCCTATTCTTCCACTCCTCCAGGTGAGCCTTGTCCCTCTTCCCTTCCACCAAGGTCAAGTGGCTTCTTTTATCTTACACCTGGGTGTAACTCCAGTGCTAAGGCATGGCCAGGTAGAAGCACTTCCAGGTCAAACAGAAGTCCCACAAAGTATTGATGATGGATACCCTGCATCAACCTTTGGTGGCACCCATGGAACCAGACAAGGCTGTTCTATGGCACTACAGTTCCCATCATGACCTGTTGGTATCCACACAGGTAGTGGTCAACTAGGGGGACTTCCACTTAGCGTGTTGGGGGAGCATGTAGCCCTGCCAGGTTGTCTCCCCCTGTCCTTCCGCCACATTGGCCTCCTGCCTGGGTGTTATTCCTCAGTCCAACACTGCTGGGATGCTAATGTACCCACTGCCACACAGGGATCATCTGCCGGTCTCCTGGCTGAGACAGGACAATCTTCATCCTTCTTCTTGTTCCTCCAAAGGCCTGCGTCCTGTTCAGGTAAGGAATCTTGTCCATTTTCGACTGGGATGCTCAGCCATGCACATTGTCCATTACAGTCTCCTATTAGCACCTACCCCAGTGAATTAGGATAGTCCATAAAATGTCTGCTTCTGTTGAATGTCTCTGCTTCAAGTTACAGTTACTTGTCTTACATTTTGCTGATTGTAATATGTCTATCATGCAAAAAGAAAGAAGTCTGAATTATTTAAACATGTAAGAATTTTATATAAAACAGGGAGATATTACATTTACTATCGGATACTTTAAAACTTCTACTTAAGTAGTTTTCTTTTGGGCAAATTTTATATTTTACTAGAGTTTTTACCTACTGTAAGTATACCTTTTGGGTATTTTATACAACAATGGCTGAAGGCACACACTTATTAAACTCCCAAAACAAATTAGTTAATGTAGGACCCTGCTCTCCAACTGTTAGCCGAAAGACATTTTGCAGTAAGGAAGGCAGTGGAGAAGCAGCTAGATTTCTATGCCTTCCCATGGCTCTTTTTCATGTCATTTAAAGTTCTGGTGTTATTCGTGACTCCTTGCTAGAAATAAAAAAGGCATTTTTTGAAATTACATGTCTATTTTCTGCTTTTATTTCTCAGTTGTTGAGTTCAACCAGTTTAGTAGAAGAAGGTCTCAGCCACAGAAATGAATGTAGTTTGTGAGAAGAAAAAAATGGTATTAAGGGACAATTTATTAAAATAGCCATAAAAGTGATTGTTTAGGTTTTTTTTGTTGGTTTGCATACATTATATGAAATGTAATTGCAATATCTGATTAATAAAGAAGTAATGCCTATTTCTACTATATTATGCAGTAAAATGTAAAGGAGGTCTCCAATACTTGTAGTATGGCTGTCCTTAATAAACCTGTATAGTTAACTGGAATATAAACCCAGTCTCCTTTTTTCAAATATAGAATCATCCAGATGACATGTTACATTCAATATATAAACCTGTATATTATAATGCTTATACTACATGCTTTCAGACTGTAAAAACCAGAAAAGGCACAATTTAATATAACACTATTTGACATAAGTGGCAGGCCGTAGAAATTTAATCAAAGCATACAGCCTATATCAATACAGGTAAACAAGCAAGACATTTCACACGTCAAATTCAAGCACTTCTACAGAGATACAGCCATCTAAAGCTCAAAAAGAAAAAAAAAACCTTTGTATTCTGCAGCTTTGTCAAGTTATTCTCCTGTATACTAATCAGAAGAAAAAGAGTAACTAGGGACCTGCTAGGAATGAAAAGGGAGGTGATTTGTAATAAGCTGTGAATCTGCAGGCAGTTTTGCTTGAGACATCTGGGCTTTGGTAATCACAAGATGTAAATCAGTTATGTATAAGAAAACACAGAAGAACAATGAATTTTCTATTCCCTTGTTGTTGAAAGGTACACTATGAACTTATCACCTTTATCTATTAAAATTACCATAATACTTCTCTTGTTACGCCACAGACCTTGTTTAATGCAATCCCTTTGGAGCTCTGAAAATTGAGCCGTTTGTGGAAAATTCTTCTTTTATGTACTCATATTGCTATAATAATGTCAGTTGACCTGTAATTGTAAGAGAAAAAACGTCTGGCAATATTAAAAACTAGCAGATATCTGTTAAACATTACATGGAAGAACAAAATAAAATAACATGTAGGTTCCTTGGGTTTTTAATTTCATGTGTCTGACTACTGTGGAGGGACTGGCAGAGCTGAATTTCAATAGTTTTTTGGGCATGTGCTGCAGGAACTAGTTGTTTCACTGACCTGCAAAGCTCTCTCATTCTTTTTGCTTTTTGAAAATGACCAAAGTGGATCTCATCAGTTGAGGATTGGACTTGTAAGATTCCATTCTGCACACATTTCTATTGAGTCTACAAGAACACACTTTCCAAATATAAAATATGGTAACACGCTGACAGATAGACCCTTCCTGTGCTTGCAAACCTTTGTTTGCTCTCTTTATCTGGTCAGCAGTAAGCCTTTCAGACTTTCTCACGTAACAGAATGTTTAGTTCTTATTCAAGACAGTTTGCAGTAGGTTTACACAGTTGCTCCTCTGAACAGAACAGAAAGAATAACATCTTTCATTTTCTGCCTTCACTAGCCATTGATACAATGAGATATTCCTTTGACATCAGTGACATACTGAATTTAAAAATGTTAAGTACCCGAAAGTCACATCAAGTCTACACTGAAATTTGTACACAATAAATGAAAAGCTGTTCACCCTCTCAACAGCATCCCCTCCATTTAGACAGAGTTGTGGTCTGTCCCCTACTTCCTAAAGTCCATGACCAACTCCTTGGTTTTGCCGTCATTAAGGGTCAAATTCACACATCGACAAAATTAAGCCCATGAAAAATTGATTTAGTTGTGAAAAGTTATTTTTTTTACATTCATGAACACAATAAACATTATAATTAGAATGTTTTTATCACATCGCATTGAGGTACAAAATTGGAAAGAAATGTAATTACAATTTGATAAATTTGACAAATTACACCATTTATTCATTTATATAATTTTGTTCAATTCATATGAAAATATTAAATCAATCTAATATTTGAAACATATATGTAATGAAAACAACAATATATTGTTAATTGACTTTATAAATAAAGCTCAGAAACACAGAAAACGAATTGGGAAAACTTCAGGCAAACCCCATATAATGTGAAATGAAAATAATAAACTTGAATTAATGTGTCATGAATGTAATGACTTTCCAAGTCTCCGATCAGATTGGAAAAAAGTGGTGAGGCATAAGGAGCGGGCCCAGGAGCCCCAGAATCGGAAATGATGTCCTATGCCCTTGATTTGTTGGTTTCCAGATTTGCAGAGGGAAGGAGAGGAGACGCGTTAAGAAGCAGCGCCAACCTGTGGCTTGGGGTTGAATTACAAGTTGACAAGTTGTCTCCTAGGCACATGTGTGTAACAACCCATAGATATTGTCTGTAGTAGTTTTTGTCATTTTTCAGCTTTTTTGATCCAAAGCTTAATTTGTGTTACATCTCAGCCAAGCTTCCTCTCTTGCTTGGGGTTTGTTGTCTTGTTTTATGTCTTATTTGTTCAATGTTGAGCTGTTGAAGAAAGTTAATGTCACCTGTGTTTATTGTGTGCTTTGTTTTCTGTGTCTGCGCTATGTTCCATGTGTTTTGTGGGTGGTCCTGCAAGAGGCAGGGCCACCTGTCAATCACTACTATGAACTACCCTCTGCCCTATAAATCTGAAGGGTCTCCTTGTGGTTCCTTTCAAATATGCCAGGGAGTCAGTGAAGTTTATTGTGTTCCACTGTCCTTTTGTCTGCATTCCTGACCGTTTGCTCTGTGTTTTGACTTTGCCTCTGGTGTTTGTATTGGGACTTGTTCCTTTTGGAATGCCCTTACTGTAAAGTTCTTTTTGCCTTGTGTGCCTTCTGTAATAACAGAGCATTTTTGTGATAATGCATCTTTTACTTTTTAAAGATTCTACTTGACCCTTTTTGTATCTAGTCAGAGATTTTGACAGGATTTTGGAAATACTTTTGGGATCTACGTGCACCGAGACTCCCATTCATAACAGTTCGGTGGCCCTTTGCATGTACACTGACATCACAACATTCCAGGTACCTTCTTTCCATGTCCTTGATATTCTGATGAAATCTTTCCCACGGTTCTTCACTCACCACTCAAAGATTTTCAATGAAAATTTTTAAATGCAAATACAAAAAGCAAACTTTGAGTCTCATGTTAAAACCCAATTTCTTAAACTTAACTAATACATTTTTCACAATTTCTTTATAATTTGGATCTTTATTGTTACCTAAAAACCAATAAATTATCTCCTTGAATTGTATCCAAGACTATGGTTCCAGGTCGTTCATCGCACTATTAAATTCTGAATCGGAAATCAGTTTTCTAATATCAGGTCAGGCAAAAATGGCCACTTTCAATTTGGCTTCAGAAAAACCCAGACACTTTAGGCCCAAATGCATAAAGCAGGCTCCATCTTTTGAGGGGGCTTTGACAAACAACTTAATTAAACCAAGCTCAATATGAAGGTAGATGGTAGCAGCACTTTATTTGGATCCACCCAGCTAGGTCTGATGATGTTTTTGGCACTAAGCTGGAGTGAAAGCTGGCCATTCCTTTTGAACCAAATTTAAATGTTTGGCTCTGCTGTCTCACCCAATAATTAAAATAATGATATTTAATTAAAGCATGAAAGCAATAAATAAATACAATTAATAGGAGAAACATTTTTTGTGAAAAAATTAGGTGATAAAGGAAAATGGTTTTAATTTTTTAATTCAGTACCCAAAAATATATACAATTCACATGAACTAGTCAAAACATTCTTTTTTCAGTGTATACCTGTGATTGGCCTGGCACCACTTAATCAGCAGGTAAGACCTCTTCAATACAGGTTTCCTCATCGTTTTTGGTGAGCAGGTTGTTGGTGTGTTGGCAAATTTATTGATGGAGCTGGAGCTGTTTGTGTCCAGGCAGTCATATGTGAGCAAAAGAGTTCAGCACACTACCCTGTAGCGTGCTCATGTTGAGGGTGTAGTGTAGTGAACGTAGTGCTGCCAATCCACACATGCTGAAACGTTTTGGGTAGGAAGTCAAAATTCCAAATACTAATTGAAGCTCTAAGACTTAAATGGAAGAGTTTGGTGTTTAGCTTTGGTAGTATGACAGTATGAAATGCTGAGCTAGTTAAATGCAGGACTCTGGTATAGCAGTTTGTATTGTCTGGATGTGGACAGATGTCATGCACAGACAGAAGTAGCAAAGAAAATCATAAAAGTTGATCATTTAGTACTGTAAATGATAATGTAAATGAATAATAATGAGTCAAAATATTGTCCACATTTAGCCTAATGGTACAGAGTATGTATTTATTTGTAGTTCATAAATAATGTACAAAAAGTGATTTTCCTCAATAAGTATTACCTAATACAGCATTTATTAAACCTCGATGGAAACAGAGTTAGAAATATGGTTTGTGGTAATTATCTTGCAAAAAATGTGTCATTTGTACTTACAAATTTCTTTTTGCATGAAAAAATCAAGTGTTGGGCTTATTTCCCATGAGCTTGGAATGGTTTATACTTGAATGATGGAAAGGCAGGACATCATGCTAACACATGAGGCTTGTTATTATCATGATTTATTTAGTTATATGTATTTTCCTCTTCTTGCATGCTGAAGACTGTTATCTAGGAGAAATTAATTGTTCAATAATCTTAAACCCAAGAGGAAATAGAACCCCTAAGCTATTGTGATCAGCAGTTTTTATATATATACTAGGAGGTTTGCCCCCTGCTTGCTTCGCTTGCCAACCCCCCTGGCCTGCACTATGTGCCAGCCACTTCGCATCTCTGCCGCTCGTGTTGTGAAGAGGGGGGCTGAACGCACCCCAAGGAGACACGGTCGCTCCTCCGAAACCCCCTCTTAAATGGTGATACAATGGGAAACAAATAGTTTTTTTTTAACCTCCTCTTTGCTCGATCTGCTGCTGGATTGCTGCTGCTGCCATGCCATGTGATATGCATCTCGCATGTAAAAGCCTGTACAGCAGCTTTTCTACTCTTTGTCTTTTATTTCTGGCCCCGGGCGTGGTTAAATCTCTTGGCACAAAGTCTTGTCTTGTGGGATGTGAGTTCTTGATATATTTTAGTTTATAATTTAAAAATGGAATAAGAATCTGAAAATCTAACAACATCACATTAAAGTTTGATAAATTCTGAAAAGAATGATACCAAACATATATACGTAGGTTTTAAAATAAGCCCAATTTAAAGCGTGACAAAAAACTAGATAGATAGACATAATTGCGAAGCTCAGGGTCCACAGTGTAACAACATGACGTGCAAATAATAAATTAAAAATAGAATTATAATTTAAATTTAAAATTAAAACACACACAAGACAAGACATTGTGCAAAGACAAGACAAAGAAGTAGCAGCAATATTGATGTGTAAGATATGTAATATAATAAATAAATAATAGATATAGATAATACAGAAATTATCAGTGTATGATAATAGTTGTTTAAGACATCTAAACAATGACAGGTCAGAATGTTTCACAGCAGAAGGATATCAAGAGTGTCAAAATACTTAAAGGTCAATATGAGATTTTCAGTTCTTTTCTACATGCGCACTTGTCTTTGCAGGACAGTGGCTCGCATGTATAAAAGTTCTGTTTTTAGAGGTGGGTGAGGCAGTGTGGAAGATCCCAGGGGGCAGAATGGTGTTAAGGAGTCTGACAGCTTGGGGGTAAAAACTCTCTTGCAGCCTGGCAGATCTGGCTCTGATGCTGCAGTATCTTCTCTTGGATGGCAGAAGTGTGAAAAGTCCATGTGAGGGGTGTAAGGGGTCCTGCACAATGCTGCAGGCCTTGCGGACACTGCATTTGTAAAATATGTCCTATAGTGAAGGGAGAGGCACCCCAATAATGTGCTCTGCTGTCTTCACTATCCTTTGCAGGCGCTTGCGGTCGGATATGTTGCAGATGCCATACCAGACAGTGATGCAGCTGGTCAGAACACTCTCAATGGTGCCTCTGTAGAACATGGTGAGGATGGAAGGGGGAAGACTTGCTCACTTCAGTCGCCTCAGGAAGTGTAGTCTCTGCTGGGCTTTCTTGATTAGTGATGAGGTGTTATATGTCCACATAAGTTCCTTAGTTATGTGCACACCGAGGAACTTGGTACTCATGACAGGTCTCCACATCTAAACTGTTGATACTGAGTGGGATGTGGGCAGGATGTGATACTCTACTGGGATTTCCATGCACTTCAGTCTTCTATGGTTTACAAAGGATTATGCAATAAAGAAACCAAACAAAAAAAAAATCCAGTGTGCAGTATATTATCAATAACATTATTATTAATGAGTGCCCCTGCTCTTACTGATCTCAAGAAGACATTAGGTTTGAAATATGCTAGTTACAGAGGAATGTACGTTTGTGTACTTCTGCACTGAGAACAGTGGAATCTGCTAGTCCAGACATAACCCCAAGACAGAATTTAATGTCTATGCCTCACCAGCAGGAAATTGTGCATTGAATCAAAAAAGTGAACTAGAAAATGACCAGATAGAGAGAGAATCCCTAGAAAATTAGGGATTTTTCGGATTCTTTTGGAGGAAGAGATTATGATACCCACTTGGACCAAGATTTACTCACAAAATTTGAGAGCCAGTAGTACAATATAGTGTTGTGTTTCAAGTGTTAAAAACCTGATTGAAAATATTTATCCGAAAAGTAAACATTTTTAGAGAAGCTGTTTGAGTAGATATACAGATTGCTATCTGCATTTGTACATCAGTTAGAATTATGTTGTTGTTACATTCCTGAAGATGTAACAGAGACTCTTTGAATAACCATTGACACAGCGTAAGGTTGTTATATCTTAATAAACATTTTCCTTACGTTAAAGGGTTAAATTATGTTACTACTTTACAGGACACCTCTAAGGGCACCAGCTGTTTATTGGTAAACAGGTTGTTTCTAGCCAAATGCTTTTGCTTATCTATGTTTTTACATCAGTGATTTAAATTTTATTGTTTTATTGTTCTACAGTGTTCTTCCATGGTAGGAAAACAGCCCTAATTGGTTCAAAAATATCAGAGTGACAAAAATTTGGTTCTAATCATAGGAGGAGGAGTAAAAGAATTTTATCAGTTTTCCGAATTTAGGAAACTGCTCCTAACCTCATCAGGTATATGATGAGCTTGTGAGCTTTCCTAACTCTCTAGGAGCTGCCAGAGGAATGGTGCTCAGGCACACATCACAGAAAAAAAACTAAATGTCTTGAAAACACTGGACAATAATGGACAATAAAAGGTTTCAATTTGACAGAGATGGAAAAAGATTTGCATGTACATCCACATGACCACTCCATGCGAAGAAGTCGTGCACTGTCATCCAAAATGAAAGCATTGTAATGTTTCATTTTTTGGCCACAGGAAAAATGCAGCTTTGCAACAGTGAAAATTTGTGTATGTCACAACAGACCTTTTCTTGAATTTTGCCCCTATCTTTGAAAACTTGTCTGGTAATACACACTTTCATACATTTCCCTATGATACCACATAAGTTAATATTAAAGCACTTATGTAAATCATCACACTTAATGGTCATTGCCCCCCGTGTGGATGATTGTGCATTTGTGAGTTGCAAGTAATGCCATAATATCAAAATACAGTTGATCATGAAGCAACCAATTCTGTAGTAGGTTGTATATTAATCCCAAGATAGGGGAGGTTGGATGGGTTATTAACACCGAAATGCCACACAGGTACATTGCGCTTTGCATTCCATGAACTCCTCGGGCATTCACTTTACAGTTTACAAGCCCAGGAAGGTTCAGTGAGACATTCACTAACTCCCAGGAGAACTTTTCAGAAGATAAGTGGGGGTCAAAAAGAGGAAGCACACCACAATACACTGGAAGATGGGAATGCGACTTACTGCCGTGGCTAGTTTTAGTAACTGTTGCTTTATGAGGCACTTCCTGTGGCCATAACAGCGGGAACATAATTCAGATGAAACTACGACTGTGGATCATTCAATGTTAAACAAACATGCTTATTACTGGGCTTAACTCTCATTCAGTATGTATAGCTCTGTCCTTCCATCTCTTTGCTCATTACAGTATTATTTATGAGGTTGTTGTTGTTGTTGATGACTATCTGTCGGGCAGACCACAGTTTGTGAGACTCCAGGACTGTGTTTCTGATAATGGATATGAGCAACAGTGGAGCACCACAAGGAACAGTCTCTTTACTCTGTACACCTCAGACTATCAATGTAACAATTGGTTATGTCACATGCAGAAATTCTCAGATGATTTTGATGATTTATGGGGTGTATTGAAAAATGTGATTAGACAGTATGGGAGAGTATAGGAGTCAGGTGGACAATTTTGTTTTGTTTTCTGATGCAAAGAAAATTGTCAGCATCTTGACTTCAGCACCAGTCACTCTGTCCAGTCATTATTGTGGGAGTAGATGTAAAGGTGGTGTACTCCTACAAGCACTTGGTTGGCCACATTAATGACAGGTTGGACTGGTCTCAGAACACAGAGGAACTATAGAAGAAATGTCAGAGCAGGCTCTTTTACCTTAGGAGACTGTGTTCCTTTAATGAGAAAAGTGACATCCTTCACATCTTTTACAACTCTGTATTGGCCAATGCAGTTTCTATGCATTTAGTGTGCTTGGCTGGTAAGATCACTTCAAGAAAGGCCCGCTGAATCAACAAGCTAATTAAAAGGGCAAGCTTTGTTATGGGATGAACACTGGACCCCTTGGAGGTCGTAGCAAAGGAGAAATTGAAGGCAAAACTGAGTGCCATTATGAACAATGCTGCACATCCTTGCTCTCTGAAACATTAACACTGAGGAATTTCAGCCAACAAATTATTCAGCAAAAGTGTGTCAGGAAACACTATGGGGGCTCCTTTAAACCAACTGCAATATGCCTGTATAATGCTTGACTGGGACTGTGACTGCAAAATCAGAAGTTTCCTTTTTTTCATTTTCTTGCTTTTTAGTCATTCTGGTCTGTGATCAAATCATAATGTGTGTGTAAATTAATTAATTAATTTATTTATTTAAAGGGCTTCTGTAAAAAGCCAAATTTCCCCTTGGGGACAAATACGGATCTATCTATCTATCTATCTATCTATCTATCTATCTATCTATCTATCTATCTATCTATCTATCTATCTATCTATCTATCTATCTATCTATCTATCTATCTATCTATCTATCTATCTATCTAAACTACAAAGTGTCATCATGATTTCCAAGGAAACTACAAAACGTTGTCTTGAGTACCACTTTGTGGTTTGGGCTGCTGTAAAATCATGAGCAAGGTTGAACTCCTAGCTGGGAATAAGTGTTGGAGACTTCTTACACACTTGTTATTTCCTACTCTGAGGTAGGACAAATTCCAGTCCTAGCCAGGCTTTTAGTACAATTCCTAGGAGTAATTCTGAGACACTTGATAAATATGGGCACAAATTATTCAGACAGAATCAAAGATGAAGAACAAGGTCTTTGATGCTTACGAGTGGACATGCCATCCAGTCTGAGAGACAGGAGTAAAGAACTGTAGAGGAATGTATAAAGGGATAGTTAGAGTGTTACTTTTGGTTACAATTTTTTTCTTGGATAATTTAGATTCTAATTTGTTTTATCCTTTCCTTGAGTATCTTGTTAAAATAAACATCTGGTGTCTGTGCTTTTTATTGACTGTATAGGAAGAGACATTAGGAGTGCTATCTTGTTACATACCTTGTTTCATGATCTGGGGGGGTGTGGGGGGTGAGTGAGTATTTCCAGGACAGTGTCTCGCCCCGGGCCAACAGAGGGAAACCCCCTTGGTTTTCAGCGGAGCACATAGACATTTCCAGGGCCTTATTTAGGAAGAAGCTCGTGGGCACCTGGAGTCCTTTTGGGTGCCCTCTAAAGGGAGCCAGTCACCACCACTCAATGGCCAATTAGAGGAGGAGGACAAAGTCTTTGACGAGGAGTGGAGGTGGAAGGACTGGTGGCAAGAAGGAACTGTATGGGCACTATCTGTGAAACTGTAAATAAACCGTGTGCTGAGTGCAAAACACGTCTCTGTGCCTGTCTGTGTCGGGGTTAGGGTGACTGTACACTCCCGAGTTTCACATAACTATATCCAGTTTCTTATCAATAACATATATATTACATAATGGAGTGTAAGCTTGCTGTTTCTAGAAGTTCCTAAAGGCTTATTTTTTTTTATTGTTAATAAGTGCTGTACAGTAGGTCACAGCTCCTACCAGCTCTGAACATACAGCAGTGTGAATGTATATAGTTACAATAGTTGGCTCATTGGTTTAAATTAAGAGCGTGCATTTACTGTATGTGTCAGTTGTTTGTCTGTTTCATCAAGTATGCACACATAAAAGAGAAAATAATCAGGAAAGTGGTGAAAATGTTCTTCTTCCCCAGGGCAATAAGAAAAGGAATACTAGCAGACAGTAAGCTAGAAGCCAGTATATGAAAATGTCTCACTTAATTGTGTTTGTGAAAAGCCAGTTATAAAACCATTAAGGATGGGGTGGTAGAATGTATTAGCAAAGCTGCAGGCAAACTCTTAACACCTGAATGACAAACACTGTAAGAAACTACAAGACCAAGAAAGATTAATATTCTGAAGTATAGCCACATATATTTTTTTCAGATAAAATAAATAATTGTAAGTAGTGAAAGAAATAGCAAAATATGTTGCATATATAATAAGGGCAGTGAGTGTTGCTGCTGCTTCCTCATGGATACAGCATGCTGAATTCCATGGCCGAGCTGTTGTTCATGTAGAGTTTACATATTTTCCCTGTGTCTCTACAGAGTTTTTCTCCCACATTTCCAAACAACATGTTGATTGACAAATCAAAAAACAGTAGAGAGTAAGTGTAGGTGTGGGTGTGAGCGAGCCCTGTGATGGACTGGCACCCCGTCCAAAAGTGTTTCTGCCTTGTGCACAGTGCTGCCATGATATTCTCTAGCCCAGGGGTGCCCAATACGTCGATCGCGATCGACCAGTAGATCAGAAAGGTAGTGCAGGTAGATCGCGTTGCCTTCAAAAAGAAAGAATTGCAAAATCCAAGAATGGCAATCACTTTCTGTTCCCTCCGATACTTGGAGGGATGAAATATCATGGAGGGTGGGTGTGTCCTTGGAAAGTTCATTTAATTAAATAAACATATTTGTACTAAAGCGGTTTGTTTTTGGAGCTGTGACTCATCTGGTTCTGGTGTTTCAGAAGCGCGTTGTAGGCGCCTTCGTGTATTGTTTATATCCATGCAGTCTCGTTTTTGTTTTCCTATGGCTGTGTCGTCAGCGAGAAGTCGTTTGCTGACGGCGGCGGATTCGCGTGCTGAAGTGGCAATGGCGGCGGATCTGGGCATGGAGGGCTACATTACTAAACGAACGTGGTGTATGCGGTGGTGTGGGCGGTCACGTTCGGGTGGCTGTACAACCTGGCGTACACGCTTTACCTCAGGTTTAGTTTACAGGTCGTAGCCATGGTAAAGTTTTCATTTAATTAAATAAACATATTTGTACTAAAGCGGTGTTTTTGTGTGGCCACCTTCGTTCATTCTTTTTATCCAAACAGGCTCGTTTACAGGTCGTAGCCATACAGGCATGTGTTTGTATTTAGTTGAGCTCTTTCATTGTGGAGCCGTGACGTCTTTGCTTCTGGTGTGTCTGAAGCGTGTCGTAGGAGCCTCCGTGTATTGTGTTTATCTATGCGGTCTTGTCTTTGTTGTTTTGTGGCTGTGCTGTTAGGTAGAAGTCGTTTACTGTTAGGAAGCATACTCCAACTTACACACACTGACTGATGGCACAGTGGATTAGAGCAGGTGTAGTTTACGGGTTGTGGTGTTTGGGCGCCACGCACTGACTCTGGGAACTACGGGCTCGGTTTTGTATTACAAATCGTTGAGCTCTTTCATTAATCCCAATGAATCCTCATGAATAGTGGACTCATTATAGAATGCGTTCTCAGCTAACTGTCAGAATTGTTCAGCATCTGTCTGTTGTTCCTGTTGTTGGAATACTGAACAACTTTGTAGCCCTTGTGCAGTTTCGTTTTGGATCTGTGTCTCTCTTGCATGTAGTGTTTCAGAAACGCATTGTAGGCGCCTTTCAACTCTGTGTTGTTGGAGCCGTGACTCCTTTGCATCCGCTGTTTCAGAGGCACATTGTAGGCACCTTCGTTCATTTTGTTTATCCATACGGGCTTGAGGTGTTTCGTTGTGGAGCCGTGACTTCTTTGCTTGTGGTGTTTGTGAAGCATGTGGTAGGTGCCTCTGTTTATTGTTTGTATCCATGCGGTCTCGTTTTTGTTTCTCTGTTACTGAATTACCGTTATGTGATTCAAACATGCCACACAGACTGCTGGCACATACATACTACTGACTCTGGGAGGCCGCTGCGTTTGACTGTGGGTTGTGGTGTCTGGGCGGTGTTTGGGTGCCACATACTGACTCTGGGAAGCCGCGGCGTTTGACTCTGGGGCGCCGCGGCACACTGCGCATGCGTTTCGGTGCATCCGTGCATAAATTAAAACTGTGGTTTAGTAATATAGATCCTCCCTATGGCATTTACCACTTGATTGACATACTGGGCGGCCAGTCTGAGATCTCTTTTCTTCTAACACACTGGTCATCCCGCACGCACGATCAGACGCGCGAGCTACTGCAAAACTCCGGCTGTGATCTAGTTAGCCTTCCAATTTATATCGACTAAAGAAGGGATTTAAAAAAAATTGTTTGGGGAGGGTATGGGCTGGATGTGGAATTGGAAGAGGATTTTTTTCTCACAATGTCACAATCGAAGTGTGTTTGTCTGATCTGTCAATCTATCATTGCTATTCCAAAGAAGGAAAATGTGGAAAGGCACTTTCAAACTGTTCATGAAAACTATGAAACTGACTTCCTTCCGAAAAGCAATCTGAGAAAGAGAAAGGAGATGGAACTAAAATCGCAGTTAATCGGACAGCCGTCATTTTTCACTCGGCTGAATTCAAAAGCAAAGGCAGACACACCAAAGCATCGTTCCGGGTGAGTCACTCGATCATTAAGCATAAGAAGTCCTTCCAAGATGGAGAGATGATAAAAGAGGCCTTTGTCTCCTGGCTGGAGAAAAAGGAGTTTCTCCTTGTCATTAAACATGCAGAATACAAGCAACTTAATAACGATCAATGGCCGCTAGACTTGGCATTTTTTTTCCGATCTGACCAACATGTTGAATGAGCTTAATTTACAGCTACAAGGAAAAGAGAGCTCCATGGTCAATATGATTAGCTCAGTTAATGCTTTCAAACGAAAAATGCAACATTTGTCCTCAAAGCTGCAGCGCCTTGATTTGGGGAACATCCAAAACCTCGCATCAGAGCTGGAGACACAATGGAAGGCGTGTGTGCAACTTGACAACATACGCTACACAGAACAGATTGAAAATTGTCTGTCAGACTTTGACAGACGGTTTCAAGACTCAGCTTTACTTGAGCCAATCGCTACATTTAAGTGCTATCCATTTAGGGAAAATTGCAACACTGTTTCACCTAAAACTCCTGTACAGTGGAGGATGAGATTTTGACACTACAGGATGACATTCAGCTGAAGTATGGGGCTCATGGACAGTTTTGGAACTAACTCAAAGAGGAAAAGTACCCAAACATGAGGAAATGTGCTACCTCCTTGACTGCATTATTCGGCTCTACTTATTTATGCGAGTCAGCATTTTCCCACATGAAGATTATTAAATCCAAATACTGTAGTGACCATAAATATATTGAATTGTTATTGTGCCATAAAGGTTATTCAGTTATGCAAGGTACGACAACATATATTTTATGTATAAAGTATACTCAGTATATACATATATATATATATATATATATATATATATATATATATATATATATATATATATATATATATATATATATACTGTATATATGTATATATCATTTTTAATGTAGGTAGATCATTTCGACTTGGTCTTTTTAAAAGTAGCTCACATGCCGAAAAAGTGTGGGCACCCCTGCTCTAGCCCCTCTTCTGACTCTGAATTGGATTAAGTAAGCCTCAAAATGCTATGCCATTATTCCTTATAATTACAAAAACAGAAATTAAAGGTAATTGATGATTTGGCTTTGATAGCAAAATCCAAAGTGTAACATAAATATAAGAAATAATTTCTGCAAAGTACAAGTGTAAACTTTTTTCTCTTTGTTATAGTCAAGTAAGGAATTCTGTGATTCTGCCTCCAGCGACGTTTCACCCTCTCCTAAGCAAGATTAATGGAGCTTAATTTAAAAACACCAGCACTTCGATGGCGAATCGGGGCAGTTTAAAAAGATGAGCCAGAAAGGGATGGAATTGTGTTTGCAAAACAAATAAGTATAGTGCATCTAAAGAACTGCATGCTGGCTTTTTTTTTATAGTGGAACTGAATGCAATAAAGAAAGAAAAGCAATATGTTTAATGTATGTGTTCATTATGAAGAGGTTGTATGGGTCAGTTTGACCAAATTATCCCTGCTATCTACAATAAATGTTCCGCTATTACTTTATTAAATTCTTGTCACAAAAGAAGAGTGGTGAATACTTTGTGCTTCCTCATATAAGTTTGTGCTAAAAGTCTTCACTATCTGAGAAAGGTAAGGCACCGGGGAAATGAACAACACAAACACATTTATTATTGATTTTAATTTTGAGGCAGCTGAATTTGTTTTTTTAACAAAATTGAAAAACAACTATTAGACTTTTATCAAGCTCTACGTTAATGCACCAGTAAGTGCTGGGAACTGAATAGCATTGTATTTTGGCAATGTCAAGGTGAGTTTTAGACAAAAGCAAACTGGAGAGGGCCTCTAAAATGTACTTCTTGGTGCCATGGTGTTTATGACTTTACCTGAGTGGAGTGTTATATTATTAGTGACAAATATTATGGTTCAAATAAGTATCAAAAATCTTCTTGTTTTAACTTTTTAAAATTAGCAGCATTTGTAACAAGAATAGCAGCTTGTCAAATACTGTATATAGTGTTCTTCATAAACATTAAGATTGAGTTAATTAAAGTAGAGATGCCGACAAGCAAAAAGATCAAATGTACAACTGTAATGTCAGACTTTAAAGTACCTAGGAATGAAACTTTAATGGAGTTTTACATAAAGTAAAGGTTGTTGCCTAAAAGAGAAACAAACAGGACTCTGAAGGAGCATCAGTGATCTACACTAGAAATTAGAGCACCTCAAACTAATGCGGAACTTGAATCTCAATCTTCGACTGCATGCACAAAACACAAATTCATAGTAGTAGAGAGCTTGCTAAGTGAAAGGATGGGGACAGGATTAGAGAAAGCAAGTGACATACCCGCTTATTTTCCATGCGTCAATCGTATTTGAAAATCATGAAATTCAAAACTGACACCAAATACCTAAGGCATTTGGGGGATAGGGAGATCAAGCAGCTACAGTTACCCATTATCCACTCCCATTCAGACTAAATGGACTGGCGAGTAAGGACTAAAGCCCCCAGAGATGGTGAATGTAGCACTGAACATAAAGACATGGCAGCTATTGGTTGTTTGTTTGTGTTCTGGAGCTGTGCAGACAAACAAGTTAGAAGAGCACTATGTGGATGATGCCTTGCCAGACATGTAATTGTATGCAAATACATTAACAAATGAAAAGCTGCTCAGGCAGCTAAAAGAACTGGTTTGTCTGAGTTCAGTGATATGAACTGTGTCAGAGTGACTGAAGCCCCTGCTCACTGGTCGACTGGCGGGCAAGAACAAAATTTAAAGCAAAAAAAAAAGTTCCACCATTAGTTTACTCACTGTGGCCTTTGTATTTGAAGAAGGACTGTTGATATTTCATACCAAAAGCTAAGAATATAGTAAATGAAAAGAGATTTTTTTCTTCAAAGAAATCACTGATAATTTTAATTCTCAATAATACAGTATTATTCTTATTGTTACTGAAAATCCAAAATAAAGAAGAGTCTTGAGCCATCATTATATATGAAATTCCAATTTGGCAGTCTTTTATTTGCTCCTATACAGTGAGCCCCCGTATGTCTTCTTCAAAGCATCATGGCAGATGAAAAAACAGACAGGAACACTTCCTTAATTATTTAGGTTCGTTTACACAATACATTTCAATAAACAGTATCTTAATTTTCACCAATCAGCTTTAGATAAATGGGCTACTCCAGGAACACGCCTCTGAATTAAGTATTATTATCTAGTCTGAGTGTATGGGCTTGAGAGTTTCCTTGACAAAAACCAAGATCCAGGCCTTTAATGACCTCCTGGGCACAGCCATCAGCAGTGTGTCTGTCTGCGGAGAGAGTGTCAACCTCGTCAAGAGGTTTACTTACCTCGGCAGTGACATTCATGTCTCTGGTGACTCTTCTTATAAAGTCAGTAGATGGACTGGGAGAGCATGGGGGTCATGGGGTCGCTGGAAAGGGGTGTGTGGCACTCCCAATATCTGTGGAAAAGGACGACGGTCCAAGTCTTTAGAGTTCTGGTGCTTCCTGTTTTGCTATATAGTTGCGAGACATGGACGCTAAACAGTGACCTGAGACGAAGACTGGACACCTTTGGTACTGTGTCTCTTCTGAGAATCCTTGTGTACCGCTGGTTTGACTTTGTGTCGAATGAACATTTGCTCACAGAGTCCCAAATGAGACACATTACCTGTATTGTGAGGGAGCTCAGTTATGGCACTACGGCCATGTGACGCGATTCCCTGAGGACCTGAGTGGCTGGACCAGGCCAAGGGGACACCCACGTAATGCCTGGATGCAGCAGATAGAGGGCCATTTCCAGAGGGTGGGACTGGACCGCGTGTCTGCCTGAGGATCCCGAGCTGTTTCGTCATGTGGTGGATGTGGCCATCCGCTGTACCAGTGCATGCTCCCCAACCTGACCTGACCTGACTTGATTCTCTAGTCCCCAAAACTAGTTAAACATAATAATAATTCTTTGCATTTATATAGCGCTTTTCTCACTACACAAAGCGCTCAGCAATTGCAGGTTAAGGGCCTTGCTTAAGGGCCCAACAGAGCAGAGTCCCTTTTGGCATTTACGGGATTCGAACCGGCAACCTTCCAATTGCCAGTGCAGATCCCTAGCCTCAGAGCCACCACTCCACCTCCGCCTAATAAAATTCCTAGATACAGTATAAGAAATATGTAAACTGTTACCACAAACCAAAGCACAGATTTAAATATTATATCCATCCATTATCCAACCTGCTGAATCCGAACACAGGGTCACGGGTGTCTGCTGGAGCCAATCCCAGCCAACACAGGGCACAAGGCAGGAACCAATCCCGGGTAGGGTGCCAACCCACCGCAGGACACACACAAACACACCCACACACCAAGCACACACTAGGGCCAATTTAGAATCGCCAATTCACCTGACCTGCATGTCTTTGGACTGTGGGAGGAAACCCACGCAGACACGGGGAGAACATGCAAACTCCACGCATGGAGGACCCGGGAAGCGAACCCAGGTCTCCTAACTGCGAGGCAGCAGCGCTACCCACTGCGCCACCGTGCCGCCCTAAATATTATATATGACCTCATTTTCTAATCCAAACTGTATTGGTACAAATGAAATCAGGATGTCCTAAGTCAACAAGTCGGCAGTTTCAAGCACTTGTTTTTCTTTTCCCTCATACTTATACACTGCTTTTTAATAATGTTATGCATTATTACCGTTTCTATTAAGAAGCTGAATTATCTTTCTAGAAAAATATTCGGACATAAGTAAACCTCTGCTTTTTAATAAAAACACTCTTATTTATAAAAGTGTATGCTATTTAACTTACAGTGGATTTTGAGTGTTCAGAACTGTTCACATTTTGCATGTTTTGCTATGATGCAGCCTTGTGTTAAAATCATATAAATTCATTTTTCCTTATCAAGCAACACTCAATACCCGAAAATGACAACAAGATTTTAGAAATTTCTGCAAATTTATTAAAAGGAAAACACCAAAATATCACACTGACACATGTCAAATATGGCTCAGATGCATTACATGCTATTGATCATCACTGGTATGTTTTTACACCCTTTTCAGAGACCACTTGACTGGACATGATGAGGAAAGGCAAACACCTGTCTAGAAAGTTGACAATGTGTATTAGAGCAAAAACCAAGCCATGAGGTTGTAGGAATTTCTTGCAGAGAACAGAAACAGGATTGTGTCAAAGCATTAATTTTTAAATGGAAGAAGTTTGGAACAACCATGGCTCTTCCTAGAGCTGGCCATCTGATTAAACTCTGCAGTTGTGGGTCACAGTTAGAGAAGTGACCAAGAGCTCCAACAACAACAACAACATTTATTTATATAGCACATTTTCATGCAAATAATGCAGCTCAAAGTGCTTTACATGATGAAAACCTCTGGAGATGGGAGAAAACTTCAAGAAGTACAACCATCACTACAACACCACGCCGATCTGGGATTTATGACCTGATAGAAGCTTCTCCTCAGTAAAAGGCACATGGAAGCCCTCTTGGATTTTGCAAAAGGCCAATTAAAATATTCTCAGACTGTGAGAAACATAATTATATAGACTGATGCAACCAAAATTAGTGTCATATCTGGAAGAAACCAGGCTTTACTCATCACCTGTGCAATACTATTCCAGCAGTGACACATGGTGGTGACAGCATCATGCTGTGGAGTTGTTTTTTAGCGGCAGGGACTGGGAGATGAGACGGGGTTGAGGGAAAATTGAACAGAGCAAAGTACAGAAATATCCTTAATGAAAACAGTCCAGAGTGTTCTGGACCTCAGAACGGGATGAAGGTTCACCTTCCAGAAGGAAAATGATCTAGTGTACAAAACAGGAGTTGCTTAGGGACATCTCTAAGAATGTCCTTGAGGGCTCAGGCAGATATTGGACCTGAACCCAATCGAACATCTCTGAAAAGCCCTGAAAATAGCAGTCCACTGATTGTCTCCACCCAGCCTGACACAGCTTGAAAGAATCTGCAGAGAAGAATGGCAGAAAATCCCCAAATCCAGTTGTGCAAAGCTTGTCACATCATATCCAAGAAGACTCCAGCCTGTAATGGCTGCCAAAGGTTCTTCAAATAAATACTGAGGAAAGGTTTTGAATGTTTGTGGCAATGTGACATTTCTCTTTTTTATTTTTTAATACATTAGCAAAAATGACCACAGTCCTGTTTTAGGTTTGGCATTTAGGAGTACTAGGTGTTGCTTAATGTGGGAAAAAAATTAGCTGAAATAATATTAGCACAAGGCTGTAAACATTTTTAATCCACTATATTTGAGGCATTGAGAACTTTAATGTGGCATAGTGCTATATCAATTCACTGCAACTCCATTAGATTCCTTCTTAAAGCTGGCGTTATGAAGTGCTCTATTTGGTTGCTTATTGTAAGGTTTGGCTCCCATTGAACACATGGCTATTTGAAATTGAAGACTAGGGTTCATCTGCTAGCTGGGTGTCCTGCCGAGAATTTTAAAGTGAATACATAGGCCATTTCTCTAGCAATGCAAATGTGCTGTCTATAAAATAAACCTGAAAATCATTTTACATCAGAATATAGAGAAACAAACAGTGCAGTTTATAAACCTCCTATCACAAAGAAAAGAGAAAGGTTTACTTTAGGAAATTAAAAATGTATTACCGCTGCATGCCGTTTGAACTGTCCGTCTATTTTGGTTGTTCAGACCCTGGTATCTGCCTTTTAATCTATAAGTTCTTTGAATGTCAAAGTTTTCATTTGGGCTACAGTTCGTGATATATTATGCAGCAGCTTTAGTTAGTAGGGCATACGAGTCATACCTATCAACCTCCAATTTATACATAGTGATTTTGCAGGTTGCCCCCCTTTATAAAGTGTTTTTGCAAGATGAAGCTTCTTCTAAATCAAACATTTTCCTATCATAACATAATTAAATAAATGTCAGCAAGGCAGCGTATAGGAGAACCTTTACTGCTGTGCGTAGAGCACCACAGCCAATTCTTTACTGTGTTTTCCTAGACCTTCTGTCCCAATGACACACTAAAACTGCAGCAGCGCAGCTTTTCACCCTGCGCACATATGCAATATAATGAGATCCAGAGAGACTATTTTTTTGGATTTTTGACAGCACTGTATTGGTCTTTTTTCTAAATTCATGAATAGCAGGAATATAATAGAAAGTAAGCAGGAAAAAAAATGAGCATGTTCATTTTTGTCACATTTGTACTTCTATGTTTCTCGATTCCATGTAGAAAGCAATTTCTTTTATTTGTGCAAGTAATCCCATTGTAACAACTGGCCTCACCAGGACTGGATGAGGAACACGGGCTAGCAAGTTAAGGGGCCAGCAGGATATGTCCATTAAAGGATGAACCCATTCAGGTGGCCAGAGAGCTCAGTGAAAATGGGCAAATGGGTGCTCTGCCTTGTGTTTAAATAGTGTTTTTTACTCCAAGGGTAACTAGGTGACAGTGATTTGGGGCTTGAGGCCCAGTTTTTTTTGATGGTGGCTAGTGGGCAATCCACCTCTTCTGAAAGTCACAAACTATCTATACCTATGTTGGGCAGATAGGATTTGTTTTCAAGTTCTTTAACTGATGCATTATTTTCTCTTTTAGATTACATTTCTGTTGTGTGCTTTTATTCAGTAATATATATTCACATTCAATGAACTGTTAACCACAATTGTTTCGGGTTGCTTTGGAAAGCTTAGGGGCAGCTGTCTTAATATACAATAAACTGCTCTTTATGTTGTCTTTTGTAATTCTTAAATGTTCCCAAAGATGGATAGATGAAGCTGACTGACTTTCAAATCTATATATCCACAGAAAGTCTACAAGCATCATTAATTGCAAGATTCCTAATTAATAACTCTGAAGCGTTTTTTTTGTGTACTGTGTATAAATTGACAGCCTGAAGCAGTTGACACCCATTCTCACCCTTTTAAAATACTGTAGTTGAGATGTTAATTTATTTTAATAGAGTTTATTCATTGAGTGTGCAATAATGAAAGGTTTCTGTGTTTTGTCCTAGAGTAAAGCACCTTCTTTGTCTAGTTTCCAATTTTCCCCAAATGGCCATGTTAATAGTCTTCTGGGTCTTTGGTTTAGCTGCTCTCTCCAGTGACTTACTGGTTATGTGTTAATCACTATTTTATTGCTGTTTTTTAATATTGACTTATCTTTTTTCATGTTTTGACTTTTTTTTTCAATTAGATTTATGTATAATTTGTTATTTGCATTCTGTTCCTTTAAATGTACTTTTTAGTTGGAGCCCCAGAAGTTTGGGCCACCCTGACATGGCTGCTGCTGGTTACTCCTTTTGGCTTTATATGCCCACCCAGAAGACAGACTCAACAGTGGTGAATTGAGTTTGTTTGGAGTCTATTTGGTTAAGTATTGAGTTTCATTTGGTTTTACTCTTTTTTCTATTTTTGCTACTGTCTTTGGCTTTTCTAGCAGATTGTGAAATTTGGACTGATTCCCTTCAGGAGTACCTTTTTTTGCTCTGTTGATGTGTTATATTAGAACATTAGAACTTCCTAGATGAGAACAGGCCTTTCAGCCCAACAAACATTGCCAAACCTAATATCAAGTATCAAGTAAAATAATATCAAGTTGAGTTTTGAAAGTCTCTGAAGTCTTACTGTCTACCACACAACTTGGTAACTTATTACATGTATCGGTGGTTCTCTGCAGAAAGAAAAGCTTCCTAATTTACCCTTAATAAGTTTCCAACTGTGTCCTTGTGATCTTAATTAACTCATTTTAAAATAACAGTCTCAATCCACTGTACTAATTCCCTTTATAATTTTAAACACTTCAGATATGTCTCCTTTTAATCTTCCTTTATTTAAACTGAAAAAGTTCAGCTCTATTAATTGTTCCTCATAATACATGCCCTGTAGTTTTGGATTCAGCATAGTCCTTTTTGTACTTTGTAGACTTGAAACAAAAACCACACAGTACTCTAAATGAGGCCTCACCAGTGTGTTATAAAGCTTGAGAATAACCTCCCTGGACTTGTATTTCAAACATCAGGGTGCTATATAACCTGACATTCCGTTAAGCTTCTTAATGGTTTCAGAACACTGTCTGGCAGTTGATAGTGTTGACTCCACTTCTTCTTCTTCTTCTTCTTCTTCTTCTTCTTCTTCTTCTTCTTCTGGCTGGTCCCGTTAGGGGTTGCCACAGCGGATCATTTTCTTCCATATCTTTGTCTCCCAACCATCCAACTTGAGCTGACCCTCTAATGTACTCATTTCTAATCCTGTCCATCCTCGTCACACCCAGTGCAAATCTTAACATCTTTAACTCTGCTACCACCAGCTCTGTTTCCTGCTTTCTGGTCAGTGCCACTGTCTCAAACCCATATAACATAGCTGGTCTCACTACTGTCCAGTAGACCTTCCCTTTCACTCTTGCTGATATCCGTCTGTCACAAGTCACTCCTGACACTCTTCTCCACCCATTCCACCCTGCCTGCACTCTCTTTTTCATCTCTCTTCCACAATCCCCATTACTCTGTACTGTTGATCCCAAGTATTTAACCTCATCCACCTTCGCCAACTCTACTCCCTGCATCCTCACCATTCCACTGACCTCCCTCTCATTTACACACATGTATTCTGTCTTGTTCCTACTGACCTTCATTCCTCTCCTCTGTAGAGCATATCTCCACCTCTCCAGGGCCTCCTCAACCTGCTCCCTACTATCGCTACAGATCACAATGTCATCAGCAAACGTCATAGTCCATGGGGACTCCTGTCTAATCTCGTCTCTCAACATGTTCATCACCAATAAGAAAGAGCTCAGAGCCAATCCCTGATGTAATCCCACCTCCACCTTGAATGCATCCGTCACTCCTACCGCAGATCTCACCACAGTCACACTTCCCTCATACATATCCTGTACAACTCTTACGTACTTCTCTGCCACTCCCGACTTCCTCATACAATACCACAGCTCCTCTCAAGGCAACCTGTTGTATGCTTTCTCCAGGTCCACAAAGATGCAATGCAACTCCTTCTGGCCTTCTCTAAACTTCTCAATCAACATCCTCAGAGCAAACATTGCATCTGTGGTGCTCTTTCTTGGCATGAAACCATAGTGCTGCTCACTAATCATCACTACAACTCATAAATCTTTGTCATAAGGTATACAGTTGATTCCGTTTAAGTGCACAGCCTCCGGACGAGATCACTTAATAGGAGCATGTGCTTAATAGGAGTGCAACATGTCAGCCCTGAGAGTTGACCATTCAGTTACCCCACCTACTAGCCTAGTCAAATGCAATAAAGCATTAATTAAAATAGACTATGGTCAATAAAATAGTGGATATATGTATAATACATAAATACACATTAACTGCCTTCCCTGTTATTTTCGTATTCTGTCCGGATTGCCATTGTTTTGCCAGTCTTGCAATATTAATTCCTTATTCTTGTAAATCCTAGAAATCTAGCTAGGATGAACGCCATAATGTTTCGCAACAGAGACCTGACTCTCCTTGTTGTCAAGTCTGTTTAAGACATCAACACATTTAGCCAGAGATAACGATATTTGCGCATGGGACAACGAAATCGACACCATAGACAAAAGTCATGACAGCTAACTTATCACAGTTGAGCTGTAAGGCTAATCCATAATGCCATTTGTTGCTAACAAACTTTTGTTTAATGCATTGACAGTTCTGTGATGACATTTGCATGTACATAAAAACATGCTGCTAAACTGACTACAGTGTACACCGAGTAACTGCACTGTAAACTGTTAGGCCTCAGTACAGTAGCGGGATTGGACATTCGAACCTGAACAATCTACCTTCAGCTGGTCACAAGAGCTGGGCTATTTACATCATTGCACACTGATTACATCATTTGAGTGTGTCAATAAATATCATTGTTTGGTGGATGTGAAGAGACCGTGCAGTTAACCAGAGTGAATTTGGCTGGAGAGAATAGCAATGGGATCAATAATGTACGTGCTCTTAAGCAGATTGTGTTCTTATCACTAGTGCGCTTATCTCAAGTTATTGGCCGTTTACTTGACTTTATACAAATAGGGACCGTGCAAGTCATATGCAGCTAAGCTGAGCGTGCACTTAACCAACGTACACTTAAGTGGAGTCGACTAACCTGTCTGGGCAAGAGGGGGTGCTCTTGCTAACTATGTCTTCTCCTTCTCTCCCTGCACCTCCAAGATACCGCCCACAGAGGGCACATAGTTCCACCCCTTCCAGTCCTCACAAGATAAGAAGCCTGAGTGCCTGGAACGAGGTGTCTTATGAGATCGAGACCTTACCAAACCAGAGCCCCTTGGGAGACCTGTTTTGCTTTAAGAATTTTCTATACAGAGCCCTCTTATTTGTATTGTTTTGCTGCCTTGGTGGCCACTTTGCTTTTGTCACCAGAAGGCATGAAATTTTTAACCTAGTGTTTTTAATCATGCACCATGTTTATAATTGTTCTCTTTATTGTTCTCATTCTACTAGTTCCATTACTCAGTGGAAGACAAGAAAGAATTATATCATACTAGGAGCACTTGACAGTAAACCTGAACTTGAACTTCAATTGTAGTGAAAAAATGCCTTGGAAATGTGTTTGTTATAAACTAAAGTATGATTGATTGACAATGAAAACATTACTCATATTCTAAGTAACATTAGAATAATATAACATTCTTACAAATCACTTAATCCAGTATAGGATTGCAACGGATTGTTGCCTATCCCAATAATATATAGGCCACGAGAATATAACCATTCTTTAACGGGGTGCCAGCCCATGACAGTATCGACAGGATATTTACCTTTAAAAATTTTGCTTACAAAGAATTGAAAAATATATTGTTTGAGGCAACACTCTTGGAAAAGTGAAATAATTCCCGAGTTATGTTGCTTGTAACAAAAATAAATAATATGGAGGAGCTTCATCCAGAAAACTCATTTGGCAACATAAAGAAAGGCTGTCAGATCCCAGCCTCTGGGAGAGCCTGTGCTGTATTTATTATAGCTGAGGATACAAGACATAGTGAAGGCATGTTTGTTTATGTCTTCATTCTCATGTTAGTGTTGTGGATTTTGTTACACCAAGTAAACAATATTACAGCAATGTCAGCATCTACAAAGAAAGAAAATCATTTCAATGCAGTGCCTTTTTGAAATGGTGGCATTTGGTCATATTTGACAAATGTTTGTCTCACATTTTATAATTAATTGTACATTTTCAAACACACATATCATCCTTGTAATTACATAAACCATCTGGTTTGCTTTAATTACATTTAATTAGAATTTTACCAGTGTCCTCCATGAGGAAATGCTTATATTGCTCCACTATAAACAAAGTTGTTGAGTAGTTAGTCAGAAAATGTGCTTAATACCTTTGGTCACTCTTTTCTAATAATTGTTTTAAAATACCTTCTGGAGGAGAGCAATACAATTTTTTTAACATCCTACACTGTCCATCTGGCCATTCCAATTACAGTTTTTGACTAAAACTGTCCTGCGGTGGGTTGGCACCCTGCCCAGGATTGGTTCCTGCCTTGTGCCCTGTGTTGGCTGGGATTGGCTCCAGCAGACCCCCGTGACCCTGTGTTCGGATTCAACGGGTTGGAAAATGGATGAATGGATGGACTAACACTGCTGTCATTCAGTTAGTTCATCCTGAACTGAAAGTAAGGCTCTCTTGATACACATTGAATTATAAATATTCAGCTTCAGCTTTATTATACAGCTATAATTGTTTATCATTTTTTTTGTATATTGCCTTTCATGTAAGAGGTTCTTCGGAAAGCAACATATTTTATACATTGGGCAGATAATCTCAATACATCAAACATCAAAGCCACAAGAATAAATAGTTGGAAAAGCTGGATATCCATCCATCCATCCATTTCCCAACCCGCTGAATCCGAACACACGGTCACAGGGGTCTGCTGGAGCCAATCCCAGCCAACACAGGGCACAAGGCAGGAAACAATCCTGGGCAGGGTGCCAACCCACCACAGGACACACACAAACACACCCACACACCAAGCACACACTAGGGCCAATTTAGAATCGCCAATCCACCTAACCTGCATGTCTTTGGACTGTGGGAGGAAACCGGAGCACCCGGAGAAAACCCACGCAGACACGGGTAGAACATGCAAACTCCACGCAGGGAGGACCCGGGAATCGAACCCAGGTCCCCAGATCTCCCAACTGCGAGGCAGCAGCGCTACCCACTGCGCCACCGTGCCGCCCAAAAGCTGGATATGAATAATGTAATTAATAAATGAAGAGTAAGGGATGCTGTATTAAATTCCACAGTTCTACACTGCATGACATGAATGGGTGCCCATGTCAAGCATAATGAAGATAAAAAGTTTCCAACAGCTGTTGGCTACCAAATCTGTATTTGGGTGCCATTTACTGGGCAACAATGAAGAAACAGATAATATGGACATCATTTAAAACTGGAAATACAAATTGCTTGAATTTAAACCAAGCATACGGCATGAATACAGCTGCCCTACAAAGAGTAACCTGTACCAAGTTTCTGCAGCCCTCTGGCAACCATTCTGGCACAGCAACTTTCAGTCCACAAGGCATGTGAACAAACTGGGTGCCAGTCCATCACAAGGCATGAGCCTGAATATGGCATAAAAAATATCTAAAAATAGTTCCTTCATCTGTAATCTACCTTTGATTACAAACGCTTGTTACAATGGTACAATATTTAGGCTTTGGACTTCAAACCCTGAGGTTGTGGATTCAAATCCCGCTGTTGACACTGTGTGACCCTCAGCAAGTCACTTGACCTGCCTGCCCTCCAATTGGAAAACCAAAAGAAATGGATCCAGTTGTATCCTAATTGTTGTAAGTCACCTTGGATAAAGGCGTCAGCCAAATAAGTAAATGTAATATGCTTATATGTGTATTATGATTACCCAGGGGTGAGAGAGACATTTGAAAGTATTTAGCCCCTTTTTGCCTACTGCTGGGGAGTAGACCTTAAAAGGACGATTGGCTTCTTCAATGCCAATTACACCACGGGTCTTTACCGACTTTCTGTGAGCCAACCCAAGTCCAGGGGTCCAAATTGAAGCAGAAACCCTGACATCCTTTAAGAAGAATCTGGTTGAGATATTGGGACGGCTTAGCTATTAGCTAAACAAATGGGTTTGATAGAGTGGATGGTCTCCTCTCATTTGTCAAATTTCTTATACTCTAAATCTGAGTCTTGCCAGTGGCAATAATTCCAGCCTGATGAAATCTAGCACCCTGTGGACACATCCAAAGTGCTCTCTAAGTGCTGTCTCTGCACACCCACACCTGCTGCTCATGGGCCTGTTTTATAGCTGGCTTCCCCAGATGTTCACAACTCCTTGGACAGTCCCTCTCAGATCTGGATCCTGGGTTCACTACGGTTTTTTGGAGTAAACAATTTGAGTCTCTGGACCAGCATGCACTTGTCAGCAGAGTTTGCACAGGTGTGTGGTGACAGTTCAAGACTGAAAGAAACAAGAGAAAGACACCATGCTTTCTTAATGTCCATGTTTTCTGTTATAATCTGAACAGGCCTGGATGCAAGGAAATGGTTTCAACTGATACATGAAAGTGACAGTTATCAATTCTAAAGTGTGTTGTAAGTGCGTCTGTGCCTTTCAGCATGTTACAATGTACTCAGTGTGCATACTCTGTACAGACAGCAAATGTGGATGAGGTTATACCCATATCTGGCACCAAGAGAATAAAATGAAGCAGCCTCTTTTATTCTCTGTGACTGGATCGACAAATCAATCAGCAGGCAGTTAGCACAAGACACACTTCCAAGTCTCAGTTCCAGCACCAGTAGGTCAGTGTGAACATCAAACAAGTCTGTGACTCACAGTAGCACAGCCATGTTCAACAGAAAGATTACTTCACAGAAGTAATATTCTCAAAGTGACAAGCCTAAGACGACCAGAGAGAACAAATCCTCACACTTTACTGCAGTCCTGCAAATCACTGGATAAATATCATAAAGAAAATTGAACTGTTAGCTTTACCTCAGTACAGTCTGTCTCGAGGCACAAGGACACAGGTTCATGAGGAAAGAGCTCGATTAAATAGATATACGACCCTGTGCTGTTAGCTAAACCTTTTTGTTACCTCCTGGCTATTCAAAAGATCCCAAATATAGATACTGTATACTGTATGCATTAGCATGGATTTTTCATTGCTCATGAAAGCAGCTCTGAAAGCAGTTGTTGAGTTAGTAATCTTTTAGCTGTAGAACTCAATAACATTTTTTTTTCATTATGGTCTCATAATTTTTGATAATTTTGAAAAAAAGACCTTAAAATACATTTGCACCCAAAACAATTAATTATAATTAAATTACATTATTATGGCTTAGAATTTACACCTTCATATTCTTCAACTCTTTAACAAGTAACCATAAATCCTACATGTGATAGACAAAGTTAGCATAGCAGGCTAAGAATTTTTTGGAAACTTAATATTGCCCCACTATGAAACGAAACAAGGAGAGAGATGGAGTCCCTCATGGGTGAACCCCACTTAATTAAATAAATAACAAAAAAGAAACTCAAAGCTACCAATACCAATGCTCAGGCTTGTTGCATTCACAAGGAAGGAGCTTCGTCTATTGTCCACTCTGATTCAGCAATGAACAACTTCTTTTGGTGGCTAGTAGATTATACTGTACATCGTGGAAGCCAAAGAATGCGGAACTTCTGGGTAAATACGGGAAGTGGCCTTACTCAGCTTCTGAACGTTCTTTGGAACTACTGAGGAAAGGGAAGAAGGCATTAGCAACTATACCCAATCTTGACATGGAGTGGTACTGCTTAGCCTATTAGAGCCCTGAAAGTGTCCCCTAAGCACTTTAGCCTGACACTGCACGTTTCTTGAACTGGAGATCAGACTGTTCAGCTTGGTGTCATAAATAGAAATGACTTTAGTCCTGTCTCAGCTGGCAAGGTTCATTACATTTTTTTTGTCTCTTTCTCTCTGTAGAGTACATCTCTATCAACTTCTCAGGATTTAAGACTGATCAATGATCTAAGGTGCAGGTTCTAATTCAGTTGATAGGGGGCTCATCTTCCCAGGAATTAATCATACATCTATATGAGAACACTCTGTTCATGCATGGTACAATACTAATCTTTACCTGGATATTCTATCACTTGCAGTTTTCTCTTAAACTCCTCCCTGGGCTACCAGTAGGAGCTAGGACAGATTTGTGACTGAATGCTCATATTTATTGTCTTCAATGCCCTGATATATATTGTGATGTCTGAGTCTCTGTCTTGCACCCCTTGCATGGTTATTTATTGTAGCAGGATCTACCACTCTCCAATATATAGACACAGGAATCAGGCAGGGTTGTGGCCAAGTAATCCTGTTCCCTGCATTTGTAATGATCGTTGCATCACCCATCGACGACAGGCACTTATAGTGCGAATGCAATCAGCTCAGATTTGCTTTTGCTGCGAGCCGCTACTACACTGGTAGCCTGCGGTTGCCCCGCCAACTGATAGGTTGTCTTCCACAGACATGGCAATCATGCTTCAGGACGCTCTTCAGTGTGTTGTCCCATTGGGGGGAGTCCTAAAAGAGCTTAGAAAACTCACAATATGTAGCCATCTTTATGTATACTTTGGGATGAACTGCTGCCCTGTTCACAGTAGTTAATAATAATAATAATCATTTTTATTTGTATAGGAGACAGTATAAACAATCATCTCTAGGGACTTTACATTAAAAGAGAAAAATAAATAAAACACACTAAAATAATAATTGTACATTAAAATTTAAAAAGATATATTAAATAATAAAAGAATAAATAAATAAATAACAATTGCAAATCACTAAAAGCACATTGAAGGAGTCAAATGCAATGAAGCCCATACAGACTGTGGTATTGATTCATAGGCATGAATCAATGAAGCAGAAGGCTCAATCATCAATTGTAGACAGCTTTTTCTGTGACACAACTAAAGAATTAGAGGACACGGACCAGAGAGAGACAGCAGAAGTGGATGGAGTAAGAAGATTCTGAAGATACATATGAGGGTGCAAAGGCAATAGGACACTTGTATACAAGGAGCAAAATCCTATATCAGATCTTCATCTTAAAAGGTGGTGCACAAGGATTATATGAGAATACTTTCATGTATTAGTAAGTACATGAGCAACTCTATTTTAGATGTACTGTAACTTCTGGATGGTCTTTTGGGGTAGACCAATAGAGAGTTGTAATTGTCTAAACTGGATAATATTAAACCAGCTTCTCTGCATCTTTCACTGATAGGGATAATCCAAGTTTGGAAATACTTCTGAGGTAATAGAAGGATATCTTAAGCTACATCCACAGTAATATTTTTTGTTTAAAATGCCTCAATGAGAACATACACTATAAAATTTTTAGCTCAATTATAAACTCAATCTGCAGTTGCTGACTTTCTGAGTCGACATGAATTTCAGCTTTATCTACTGTCATTTCACATGCAGTACGAGAGGGGATACAGTACAGTGATTGGGCTGTCGTACGATCAGAAGAATTTCTGTCAATGTCAGAAATTTATGTTGTCTGTCCTGTAGTGTGAACAGCCTCACAAGACCATTTCCTAATGTTGCCATCAAATTTCTTGAAATTCATTGGTGGTGGCCGCAGTTGAGTGTGCATTGTATACATACTGTATAGTCTGAGCACTCACAACATGGTCATGGGTTTTATCACAAAACTGTAGTCAATGGCAAATTATTTAATTTTTACATATGTATGCGGCATTCAAACTTACAAAGCACAATTTAAGTGCCTATAGGTAAGCAATGCAACAAACACTATGGAAGCAACTCTTCTATGCCTAATATGTTGGAATATCTTTTTCTGCCCTGAAGGGTGACCAGTTAGGGAATGAGACATTGTAATTAGCAGGATCCATTCATGGAGGAGCCACATTATAAGCACAGCTGTAGTAAGTGTTTTCTAAAATCCTCGTTTTCATCCATCAACACTGAAAAGCTAGAAGCATCTGGCTCTGGAGAGTGTTTTCAAAATTATTTGTTTTGTAGGTTGAAAATGCCAGTGTAGTGAGAAGAATAGGCAAAAACAGAGTATATAATGTGGATGATTTTAAGTGAAAATGTACCAGTTTGGACAGGGCATTAGACACAGAATCAATACAGCTATGGAAAGTAACAGTAAGCTCAAACTTAGGTTTGTCACAGTGGCAGGGAGGCATTATAGAGGTGTAGTTCTGTTAGTATAAAGGAGCCCCAATCATGTTTCTTGACACACATCTGCTGAATAATTTGTTACCTGAAAATGCTCGGTGTTTGTGTATCACAGAATTTGCAGCATTGTTCATAATGGCACTCAGTTGTGTTTTCATTTTCTCCTTCACTATGACCTCCAGGGAGTCCAGAGTGTGTCTCAAAACTGAGCCTGTCCTTCTAAGTAGCTTGTTGATTTGGTGGGCCTATCTTGCATTGATGTTACCAGCCCAGCACATCGCTGCATGGAAAACTGCACGGCCCATCACAGAGTTGTCACTACACACATTAAATGAACGCAGTTTCCTAAGGAAAAAAGAGCCTGCTCAGCCCTTTCATATACAGTTCCTCTGTATTCTGAGACCAGTTCAACCTGTCATTGATGTGGACCTCCAAGTACTTGTAGGATTGTACCACCTCTACATCTACTCCTTGAACAATGACCAGCCATAAAGGTTCTTTGGTGCGGTAAAAATCAATAACCAGCTCCTTGATTTTGCTCATGTTAAGATGAAGACAGTTCTCTTTGCACCAAGAAACAAAGTTCTCCTCCTGATTCCTATATTTTTTCTTATCCCCTCTATCAATACATGCAATAAGTGCAGAATCATTTGAGAACTTCTTCAAGTGACATGACCTGGGGCCTCATGTATAACGCTGTGCGTAGAACTCACACTATAACATGGCGTAAGCACAAAAGCGGGAATGTGCGTACGCACAGAAAAATCCAGATGCAGGAATCTGTACGTACGTAAACTTTCACGTTCTTCCACTACATAAATCCCGATCAGCGTGAAAAGTAACGCACGTGCACGCGTCTTCTGTCCCACCCCAACTCCTCCCAGAATTACGCCTCTTTGAATATGCAAATCAATATAAATAGCCTTCTGTGAAAAGACAATGGGAAAAGCACAGGGGGAAATATAAGAATTTCAGCGAATACCAAGTGGAGGCAAAGGAAAAACGTACTATTTGTTGGTTTAAACAGTGGTATAATCAACAAAAGGAAGTTGATTGAGTGACAGAGTGTCGGAGAAACTCGAAGGCTCAAGTTCACAAAGTCGCACAGTGCCCAAAATAAAAAAGAAATCACATATCAAAGTCGCCGTGAAAAGGCGAGTCGTAGCCCACCGTCTGAGTGTCATATGAAAGCTTATTAGGGTACAGACAAAAAAAATAGGCACACAGTGGGAAAAAAGCACGAAATGTCAATTTTAATCTCAAAATTTCCACTTTAATCACGTAGTTTATTTTGCCATTAAAGTAGAACATCATAAAGTTCATCTTAAAATCGTTTAATTTACTAGTTTCTCAAATCCCATTGTAACTAAAGTGGCACATTCAATGCTTTGTTCTGTATTTGATCTTCTATGTGCTCTACATGTGTGAATCACTACCTGCTTCTTAAACGGGCTTTCTCTTTCTCCGACAGGACACATAATCCATTACATTCGTGATATTACAGCTCTCTGAATAATTAAAATACTGAGATGTATACGTGATATCTTTTTCATGATGATAGGAATGAAAGCATGTTATTAAACATGGGAACATGGTGGCGCAGTGCTTGTTCATATCTCACGCAAGAGGCTTGCGACGCCATGCGTGACCTTCGATGAAATAATTTATTACAGAAGTACTGTCTCTTTCAAACGTACTAACCTCCAATTCCTGTCCTTACTTTTCTTTCTCCAAAAACCCAATCGCCACACAATCAGCTATACAGACGTGAAGCCATCTGTAAGCTTAAAACGCCGATTCTTCAAAACTTTTAAGGAACATTGAAATATCTTCGTAGTACATGTTTAATTATTATATCCGTCTATCCTTCCAGTGTCGCGTCAGCACCAGCAAGAATACGACGCAATGCAGGAACAATCCCTGAACTAGCTAGCGCTGCGGCACCGTGTCCTCACATGTTTAATTATTAACAATACAGATTATTTAAATGAAGTTCAAGTTTTATCTGTATAATATAATCAACATATTTTGCTGCATTTCATCTTAAAAATGAATACCGTCATCATATGTAAATACGCGCTTTATAAAGTACGCTGGGCGTCTCTCTCCTAGGAGGTTTCGCTTTGCCGATGTGCTCGCCTTGTTTGTGTATTAGTGGCAGGAGGAAAAGTTAAAGGGATACCATTTTACCGATGTGCTCGCCTCGCTTTTGTATTAGCGGCTAACATCTTGCCTGAAGAAGGGGCCTGAGTTGCCTCGAAAGCTTGCATATTGTAATCTTTCTAGTTAGCCAATAAAAGGTGTCATTTTGCTTGGCTTTTCTCTATTAGCGGCTAAGCAAGTGACTTTCTTCGGAGGTTTCGTTTTGACGACATGCTGGCCTCGCTTGTGTATCCTCAGGGGTGGAGCCCTTACCCCAACTCCACCTCTCAGACACACACACACTTCCACACGTAGATATTTATATACAAGATATGTGTATTTGTTCAGATGGGTTAAGTAAATGGGTGGAAAGAGAGAGGTCTACTGACTTAAGATAAAACATAGAAGAATTAAAAATTAAACAGCCGGAATACTAATATTTCTGTACGCACTTGTTTTGTTTTAATGGGTGTTCATTTTGATTTTGCCATTTGTCCCCTTATGAAAGCAATTACTTTTGAAATACTAAAATTGTTAATGCTAATAGATGGCAAAGAAATTGGGGTCACTACCAAAAACTAAGTAAAGCCATGTGCAAATGAGGTATCCGGTATAATACAGTATATCTTTCTTAGAACTAAGCCAGTTCCCTATCTAAGCCGTAAGAAACTGTTACAAAAGACATGTGTCAGTCTAATTCTGTACTCATTAATCAAAGTCCTTCTACTTGGCTATCCCAGATATTTTTCCAAATCACTGGCTGCTTTACATTCATGTCTCTTTGAATTTACCTCTTATATCCCATCTCACACTTTTTTTTAATTTTCCTTTCTAGAATATTGGAATTCGCTGTTTGTTCCTAGTAGCATTAGTTGGTACAGCACGCCCTGTTCATACAGTAAATAATTTAAGATTTAATTTTAAGATCTCTGCAACAGTCTTCCCTAAATTAAGGTCAGAACAAATTGGGTATGTCTTCTATGTATGGATCATGGAAAGAGCTTATATCGGACAAAGACTGGAGTGGAGAGTGCAGTTATGTATCTGCTTATTCTCACCTGGTCAAAGCTGGCATCACTGTGAGGTTTATGTTTTTTTATTTCTTCAGCACCTTTAATGCCATCCAGCTATCACTTTTAAGGGGTAAACTCAGAGATATGTAGTTGGATGAGCCTATAGTGTCCTGGATAATGGAATATCTGTCAGGAAGACCACAGTTTGTGAGACTCAAGAACAGTCTCTGATGTGGATGTGAGCAACACTGGAACACCACAAGGAACAGTCATGTCTTCTTTTCTCTTCTCTCTACACACCTCAGTTTATAAACAAAACACCAGGGGCCTCATGTATAAACAGTGCATACGCCCAGAAATGTTGCGTACGAACATTTCCACGCTCAAATTGCGATGTATAAAACCTAAATTTGGTGTAAAGCCACGCACATTTCCACGGTAATTCATACCTTGGCGTACGCAATTTCTCTGCTCGGTTTTGCAGACTGGCGGGACCCAGCGTCAAAGCAGTGCTACTGTTCCTGCGTGGTCACCCTTTCTTTCTTAGCTCTTAGCTGACGATTTCAACAGTTTCTAGGACCCCAGGCTTTTTACAGCATGGGCTTACACAGCTAGTGTATATATAAATGTGAGACAGAGGTATCATTAAGGGACATCATTCATATGATAATAATTACTGGTATCAGTTCTGGGAAGTCTAGCAGATGTGCTATGATGTTTAACACAAGGATTTTACTATGTAACCCTTGATCTTGTAACCTTAAATGCAGTATAACAGAGTTTTTATTTGGAACTTAATTTGTATTTTTTCCAAGAAACCCCTAAAGCAAAAAGAGACTCTAAGTAAGAGAATGAGTGACATGCACAACTATATTGTTACATGGACCTATTTTTAATTACAAAAATCAGCCAGTATGCATGAAAATGTTGCATCCTACTGTACAACTGCCAAGGGACAGATAGACGGGAGCCTGACATCTGCAAAATAGCTCTACATCCACAGCTGGCAGAAATGCCTTTTAAATGGGATTATGAAAGGCCATTGTGCATCTGCACATACAACCTGCCATTTAGATGTGGGTTTCTGAAATTTATCTTTGCTTTTTCTCTTGTTGTCTCAAGTTCAGGCAAATTGCTTTTAAGCTAATTTGATAATAAAGTTGATTCTTCTTCTTTTGCTTTGTCCAGGCTGCCTTTTGTATTGCCATATTGCACTGCTGGGAAGTTTTTAAATGGCATATTAGCTAGGATAAGATTAAAGATCAACATTGAATTTATATGGTCTAGTATCAATAAATCCAGTTAATTCTTAGAATGCAAGTATACGTATTGTCACTATGGGCTCTGACCACTGGGAAGAGAACAAATGACACGGCCAGGCAAAACTGCATGAATAAAACATGGTTTATTTATGTCACTATAAACCATGTACTTCAAAACTAGCCTACCAAGCTTCTTATGGTCCAGCAAGGTAGTGTTAGTCTTTCAAAAGTTATTTTTTCTCCAGTCTGTTGTTGTTCAACTCTGCATGAAGTTGACCCCACAAGCAAAGAGTACACCCTTAAAATGGCAGTTGTTCTCCTGTGACAGCAGCCAGATGTGAACTGATTTCTTACCTTCCAGTTGCTCCATTTACAAGACTCTCCGGGGCATGTCTTCTCCATGGACAGGTTTCTGATACTGTTAAGTATATTCAACCTGCAGCAACTACCCAAGGTAAAGAGATCTAACTAGAGCTCTCCGATCTAGCACCTGCAACTCTCCGGGTGCTTTTACTCTGAACGTCACAAGGAGGCAGAGCGATCTGTCATAGTTCAGAAAACTGCATTTGCCAAAGCCACAAGCAGCCCTGCATTGGCAACTAGTGATTTTTTTTCCCTTTATTGTAAAATCTGTATTATACATATTTTGTAAACACTGCTCTGAATCTTCTCTGTGTACAGTATATGATACACTGTATTGAAATCTCAGGTTTTGTTGATGTAAGGTTTCAATCAAGACAAATCATGCTGGATCTAATTTCACCTTAAATAAGATTTTGTAGACAACAAGATTTAAGAAAAAAATCATGAAAAATCATTGAAAACAAAATAAGTATTCATAAGTGTGCCCACCCTTTAGCTAATTCTCAGTGGGTCTAATGAAGAGCCTAGGACAACTGCTCTGACATTTCCTCCTTGGCCCCTAAATAAGGGCTGGGCACTCTTGTATAAAGCTGGGTCACCTGTCACCTAGCAACCCTGGGGAATGCCATATACATGCATAGATAGATAGATAGATAGATAGATAGATAGATAGATAGATAGATAGATAGATAGATAGATAGATAGATAGATAGATAGATAGATAGATAGATAGATAGATAGATAGATAGATAGATAGATAGTGTAGAAATAAAGAAAAAATCCTCATAAAGATTTGGGGTGCTTAGCCCTGTATACTGTAAACAAAAGGTCAAATAATTGCAAGAAATCATCAGACGAAGAGGGATGGGTGGATGGACATTTTAAAGAGCCGGACCAGAAATTAAGAACGTGGAATGCTGGGAAGGCGTGGTGATGGATGGGTAGTGGACGTCATCAGTGGGGGACCAGAGGAGAGAAAGGGACCCGGAAGTGTTGTTCTCTTAGGTGTCCAGGTAGGATTATAGCGGCAGTGCTTCGTCTTTTCTACAGAAAAAGAGAGAGAGAGGTTAGTACCCTGCCATTGTCCCCTGGCTCGACTTGTTGCGATGCGCTTCGGGTCCTTAAGCTGCTCCACATGTGCTCGTGCGTGACGATAGATAGATAGATAGATAGATAGATAGATAGATAGATAGATAGATAGATAGATAGATAGATAGATAGATAGATAGATAGATAGATAGATAGATAGATCCATACATACAAACATACATACATACATACATACATGCATACATACATACATGCATAGATAGATAGATAGATAGATAGATAGATAGATAGATAGATAGATAGATAGATAGATAGATAGATAGATAGATAGATAGATAGATAGATAGATAGATAGATAGATAGATAGATAGATAGATAGATAGAAAGTACATTATTTGTTCAAATTAGCTTTTTACAGAAGCTCAAGGAAATGCTAAACAAAAATCAACAAAAGCAAACAATGCACAAGAAGTACAAGAATTACAAGAAAGAAGAAAAAAAACATCTGCCTTGACTAAAAATAAAAAGAGCTGAAACAATCACAGTAAGGCATTACACAGCCACACTGCTTTTGGTATAAAGGAGCCCCAGCAGCATTTCTGCTGAGTAATTTGTTGGCTGAAAGTCCTCTGTGTGTCAGAGAGAGGATGTGCAGCATTGTTCATAATAACCATTAGTTTTGTCTTCATTCTCTCCTCACTACTACCTGCAGCAGGTCTTCAGTGTGAATCACATAACTGAGCCTGCCTTTTTAATCAGCTTGTTGACTCAGTGTGCATCTCTTGATATGATATTTTGCTGCAAATCACAGTGTAGAAAATTGTACTACGTTGTACTACACTACCTATCACAGTTATAAAACATGTAAACAAAGTTAGTACCAACTTTAAAGGAACGCAGTCTACAAAAAAAAAGTCTGCTCTTCCCTATCTATATATATAATTCACTAAGTCCATGGCAAGCAAGACGCACACAAAACAGAGCCACACCCACCAACTCACAGAGCCCCGCCCACCAACAATTCACTAAGCAGCCGACCATGGCACGCAAGACAAAGACCATGGGATACGCACGACAGAGCCCCGCCCGCTAACTCTAACCCTCCTCCCGAGTCCACCCTCGCTCTCGAGGCACGCAGCACCTCACCAAACTCCGCCTCAGTCGCTTTCGTCTCAGCTACAGTCCACATGCACTTCTGAGCCATGTTGACTTTTCATTGTTCTTTTTGGTTACGGCTGCTTTTCTATATATACAGTAATCCCTCACTATATCGTGCTTCGCCTTTCGCGGCTTCACTCTATCGCTGATTTTATATGTAAGCATATTTAAATATATATCGCGGATTTTTTGCTGGTTCGCGGATTTCTGCGGACAATGGGTCTTTTAATTTCTGGTACATGCTTCCTCAGTTGGCTTGCCCAGTTGATTTCATACAAGGGACGCTATTGGCAGATGGCTGAGAAGCTACCCAACTTACTTTTCTCTATCTCTCTCTTGCTCTGACATTCTCTGCTCCTGACAGAGGGGGTGTGAGCAGGGGGGCTGTTCGCACACCTAGACGATACGGACGCTCGTCTAAAAATGCTGAAAGATTACCTTCACGTTGCTCCCTTCTGTGCAGCTGCTTCGTGAAGCAACATGCTGCACGGTGCTTCACATACTTAAAAGCTCGAAGGGCACATATTGATTTTTGATTGTTTGTTTTTATCTGTCTCTCTCTCTCTCTGACATTCTCTGCTCCTGACGGAGGGGGTGTGACCTGCTGCTTTGTGCCGCGGTGCTTCGCATACTTAAAAGCCAAACAGCCCTATTGATTTGTTTGCTTTTCTCTCTCTCTCTGACATTCTCTGCTCCTGATGCGCACTCCTTTGAAGAGGAAGATATGTTTGCATTTTTTTAATTGTGAGACAGAACTGTCATCACTGTCTTGTCATGGAGCACAGTTTAAACTTTTGACAAAGAGACAAATGTTTGTTTGCAGTGTTTGAATAAAGTTCCTGTCTCTCTACAACTTCCTGTGTTTCTGTGCAAATCTGTGACCCAAGCATGACAATATAAAAATAACCATTGTCGCAGTAGAAGCATGGAGCCACCTCTAACACCCTGAGGTACCACTCTGAACACGAGGTAAAAGTATAAATACTATTTATTTTATAATTATACTGTGCACAAAGCACCCTCCACTCCACACTCATAAATCACAACAATTCTCTCTCACAATACAATCCTCCTCGCCCAGAAACTTCGCCACCCTACCTCCCAGCTCAGCTCAGTGTCTGGGCTTTCCCACAGTCCTTTTATATCCCCTGACCGGGAAGTGGTTCCTGGCCAAACCCACAAGTCTGTATTCCTTCCGGGTCAGGGTAAACAGTCCTTTCTTCAGCCCGGGAGCACGTCGTTCCTTCCTGTCACGTGATGATGACGCACTCCCGGGTTATAGGGCACATAAGAGCCCACTAGCCCCCCTACAGCGACTCCCGGTGGCCCCCAAGGTATCCAGCAGGGCTGTGTATACAAACTACAAAGTCCATGACACCCTGCTGGAACTCGGGGCACCATCATGCTGTCCGGAGGGCTCCTCCTGGCGGCCTGGGGGTGGCGACCGGAGTCTGTTTTTCCGGTTGTCCATCACACCATATAAACATATGGTTTCTACTTTGCGGATTTTCACCTTTCGCGGGGGGTTCTGGAACGCAACCTCCGCGATCGAGGAGGGATTACTGTAATCCACCAAGTTGCCCGACCATGGGATACGCACGCACGCAAGACAGATCCCCGCCCGCCAACTCTAACCCTCCTCCCGCATCATGGGGTACACACGACAGAGGCCCACCAACTCTAGCACTTACTGTCGCCGGTTGCATTAACAAGCAACCTTTGTAGCGTCACATGCATGTACTTACACTGATGACAAATATGACAGCTCTTCCTCACGAACAAGATTCCACAAGATGGGAAAAACGGAACACCTGCAACATTACCTTCACATTGTTTTCCTTTTATTTTTGATCCCGTTCAACAACTATGTGGCGACATCGACTTCTCAACTGTGACTCCGGAACAACTCAGTACACGAGCTATATTAAGCGTCACCAACAAAGACTTGCTGCACCTTAATGAACAGGTACTGAAACTTATCCCTACCGACGAAGTAACTTTCACCAGCATTGACTCCATCGTCACAGACGATCCCGCACATCAACTTTCATTCCCCTGAAGAATTTCTTAGCAATCTTACTCCCACTGGCATGCCTCCGCATAAACTCAAACTTAAAATTGGTTCAGTCGTCATGCTTCTCAGAAACCTCATGCCAGCAAGAAGTCTCTGTAAAGGCACTAGACTGACTGTTACCAGCATTCACTGCAATGTACTAGAGTGTAAAACAATCGGAGCTGTTACCTCACAAACTGTCCATATTCCCCAAATTTCCCTGACCCCATCAGATTCAAATTTGCCTTTTACTTTTAGACGCAGACAATTTCCTGTTAAATTGGCCTTTGCAATGACAATTAATAAGGCATAGAGCCAAACTTTCAAAAAGATATGCCTGTATCTGCCAAAACCAGTTTTCAGTCACCGACAATTGTATGTTGCTCTCTTCAGAGGTCCATCTTTTCATTCACTCACAGTCGTATCCTCAAACCCACCCCATTTGGACAACTGTGTCTTTCAGGAAGTCTTCACCCATCAATAAATAATTATGCAGTATATACTACGCTGCGGGTTGGCTAGTTTTATATAGTTCCTCTGTGTTACAAGACCAGTCCATCCTGTCACTGATGTATCTGCCTCCTGATGATCTAGAGGCATTTTAGTGCAGTAAAATTCAATAACCAGTTCCTTGGTTTTGCTGATGTTAAGTTGCAGACAATTCTCTTTACAAAAAGAAACAAATTTCTTCACCTGACTCCTTTACTCTGTCTCTTCCCGCTTGTCTATACACATTTTTAATGAAGAATCATCTGAGAATTTCTGCTGTGACATGCTGAGGTCTTATATTTACAGTCCAAGGTGTAGAAAGTGAAAATACAAGGTGACAAGACTGTTCCTTGTAGTGCTCCAGTGTTGTTCACAGCCACCAAAGTGACACCCTTTCAGGATAACGATCTCTCTACTCCAGCAGAACCATGCATGCTCTTTACTTGGGCCATGTGTTTTAGCCTCTTGTCCTACTGCTCATCTGGCAACCCTCTCTTTAAATCAATGTTTAAGAACTAGTACAGGATATCACTGTAAGGTGCTAGTCTTGGCTCCCTCTGCCAGGTATGAAATAAGAGTTTTCCATTCTTCTAGACTAATCACCTCACTGATGCAGGGCTAATGCACTCAGTCAGTACAGGTTGTGGATTAGAGTTTTCCTGCTCCAAGACTATGTTGGTTCACAGCACCTTTATCCCTGTTTAAAGTACTGTTTGTACTTTATTATTTTAGCATTTTGAACTTAGAGTCTTATGCACTAATTTGTTGGGTATGAATGTCAATGTTGTATGTGATGTTTTATTTGCGTTACCTCCAATCAAATTCCATGAAACTGGTGCTGTTACAGTAAATAGAAACCTGGGAGCTTTAAGCCTTCAATGGCCTTAGGCCTAAATATGTAACCATCTCTTTTCATTCTTGTTGTCTAATGTGTAATAATAAAAACTATGGATGACTTTAATATGATCTACCATTATTTTCTGTGGCTGGTGGTAGAAGTCATTCACTATTAACTTTAATTGCAACATCATTTTTGTGACATTTTTTTATTTTAATTTTTTTTTATAATTAGTTCACAAACAAACATTTTCACACTTGTAATCTGCTACACTGTACCACTTAGTCCTCAGCAAGTGCCTCATATTCCTGTGGACATCCAGAGAGATGATTTTCAAAACAGGCTACTGTAGCTTCAAGCACCTTCATTGTTTTTTCATGAAATAAGAAAATGCACAGATACCAAAGTGAAAATATTTAGGTATATGTTTAATTTTTCTCTTTGATATAGTTCTAACTGTCTAATTTAAAAAATTTCACATATTGTGCATGGGCATTTTTGAAAAAACTCACTTTGCTAATTGCGCTGGATTAAAAAGCACCATGTCAAATATATTACAGTTCCTTTGTATTTCCTGCTCAGATCCCACCAGAGTTCACCTTTTGACAGACTTTGCTAAACTAAGATGTGGTTTTCTTTACATAAGGACCTAATTTAATGGCTAACTTGTATCTGCTACCTTTTTAATTCCAGGAGGTGATGAATTTTCCCCTTACATGTTTACATAGATACAGTATTATGTGTAGTGCATGGCATATTTGGCACATTCATTATTTATTTGAAACATAATAATGATTCATGTAATCCATTTCTACGCTCTTTTTTTTGTAATAACACCCTGTTAACATTTTTTCTCAAAAAGCAATTGAATGTCATTATTTTGATCCAGAGCATATACTCATTATAGAAGGTTATATATTTGCTTATTAAATATTTAGTCTTAGCTGCTCTCATTTTAGGTGGATGTACTGAAGCTACTGTAATAATGAATAAAAAGCAAATGTATTCTCCATTCTGAAAATCTTTGATGCTTAATGTAATTTTTCAAGTTTAAAATATACTTCATTGTCAAATATGGATATTAACTGGAAGAATTTTGAAGGTCATTAATGATAAAAAATAATTTTCCTAATGTAATAATTGAGCAAACATTAGTTAACATTTAACATCTGTAGACACCTTGGTCTCAGCAATGAATTGGCAGTTCCTGGCTGACCTTGAATGACAGCTGAAACTCTTCAGCCATATTGCTGACACTACCTTGCATCCATATGTTGTCATATTGTCTGATGCCACAAAGTAAATGGTGATAGTGAAGCAAACAGTCCCTTGAGAAGAATATCTGGAAGATGCCTTTCTGAGGAATCTCACCAAATGTGCCAGACTGGTCAGGTAATGCCAGCAAGCAGGGTGGAAAGCCAGGTGCTTCCCTTTCGTGGTCTTTGCAGCCCGCTGCCAAACCAAGGCTCTCAGTTACTGGAGTATAGGAGAAGGTGAGAGAAGGACAGCCACTTGCAAGACCACCAATACTGCAGAGAGAGCCTCTCGATGGCTATGGCTCAAGAGAGGACAGAGTTGGAGTATTAGCTAAGACCCAACTGGACACAAGTTGGGAGGATTGGATCAGCCGCGGCTTCGTCACCTGGATAAGGGTTTATGATCTTTAAACGCCCAAAACATTAGATGGTTCCAGGAACATCACTGATGACATGACCAACAACATCAGCAGATGTGTTTACATACTAACATTCAACAATGTGTGAAAGCTTCTCTACCTCTGAGCTTTTATATGATGACAAAGATCACATGCTGATGACATTTTTTCCCATGTTGAAGCCTGGATGAAATGTGCATGTTAATTAAATTTGGTACAAAATAGCAAGTAGCACTAGAAGTTAAAAATGCCATTCAATGTATTATGTGTTTTAATTGATTACATTGTGTGATTTAATTGATTTTAACTAATTTTTAAAGATATACACTGTATATAGAAACATTCTTTCACTATATATGTAAAGGAAAACTTGAATATTAGAGGTACATATGAAAATACAGATTTTACTGTCATTTTTTATTGAGGTGAATAATATGAAAAGAAAAAAAACAGCAGAAGATGGTGCATCATTATCTATTCTTTATTTTTTTTTCAACAAACAGGGAATAATATATAGATTTATTATTAAAAGAGTTCTTTCAATGTGCTAATTTAACTTATAGTTGTTGTAAAATGATATACAGTAACTGCTCTAAGGAAGGTAGTGTGACCTAGAGGCTAAGCCAATGGACTAATTCATAGGTTGCCATCTAAATCTCCTCTTCTGGTTTGCTTTGTGACCCCATCAGTTAAGTCACTGCACCTTCAATAGCCTTGTATTTGTTAAGCATCTTGAGTTACATAAAATGTTTAACTGTTTGCTTTTTTTTAGCAGCACAGCAATTGACTGGTTATATTGACACTTTACAATTTCAAAGGATGAAGTTTGATTTCTAGCCCTGTTCAGTCTGTGCCTAAGGCTTTATTGTTCCAAAGAAGGCAAGTGTCTACTCACCCAATGACTACAGACCAGTGGGACCTACATCTCACATCATGAAGACCTTTGAGAGGCTGGTCCTGGTCTATATGAGCCCTCGTGTGGTAGACCATCTGAACCCACTGCACTGTCAGACAAAGATTGGAGTGGAGGATGCAATTATCTATCTGCTCCACAAGGCTCTTTCTCACTTGGACAAAGCTGACAGCATTGTAAGGATTATGCTTTTTGATTTCTCCAGTGCCTTCAATACCATCCAGTCATCTTTTTTAAGGGATAAACTCAGAGATATGCAGGTGGATAAGCCTATGGTATCCTGCATAATGGACTATCTGTTGGGATGACCACAGTTGCTTTTGATACGGATGTGAGCAACACTGGCGCACCCTAAGGACCAGTCCTGTCTCATTTTCTGTTCACTCTGTACACCTTGGACTACAGATATAAAACCAGGTCATGTCACCTGCATAAATTCTCAGATGATTCTGCACTTATGAGGTTTATTAATAAGGGGGAATGTAGGCCATAATAGTTGCACTGCTGAGTTTGCATTTAAAATGTCAAAGGCTGCTTGATGTACTGAAGACCAGTACCACACTTGGTCCTTCTTTGCAAGATCCCGGCGGGGTGGTGTCAAGGTGGTAACTAATTTATGAAATGAGCACAATATGAGAAATCTTTGAAACCGTTGAGGTCTGATATGATGTAATCAGCAATAAACTAATGTGTCTCTTATGCTTGGTAGCTTTGAGTGTTTAATGTTGACACAGATTTTTATTTTTCCTGGTTTTTTCAGCTTTGGTGTCACTACAATGCATGACACCTATGGAGTTGGGTGCTCTACTCATTCAGTGATATCCAGAGTTTTGAGGACCTAAAGTTCTCTTTCTACCAGTTTTCTCATGTGGAGTGGGATGTGCCAATGTGCAACTGGTTGAATCGACATGTGAATGTGTCGCTTGACCTGAAGATTTCTTTTTTTTTTTTTATATTTTTATTTTATTAATTTTCATTGTAATCATTCCATACAAACAGATCAATTTATAACACAACAAATTTGAAGACAAATCAAACCCCACCCCTGAGAAGGAGAGCTTAGCTAAAGGAAAATTGCCTAAGGCTTTTTAATAAGGCAACATTAAACAAAAGAAAGGGAGAAGTAAATATATATGTAAATAAGAGATGGAGAAGGGAGTTAAATGTGGTAATAGTTATTTCTCTTATTCTAAAATAATATTGATTAAATCCTGCCAGGTTTTGAAAAAATTTTGCACAGATCCTCTAACTGAGAATATGATTTTTTCCAATTTCAAATAATATAAAACATCGGTTTCCCACTGACTTATAAGAGGAGAATTAGGATTCTTCCAATTTAACAAAATAAGTCTGCGTGCCAAAAGTGTAGTGAATGCAATCACCATTTGCTTGTCCTTCTCCAATTCAAGTCCATCTGGAAGAGCACCGAACACAGCTGTTAGTGGGTTAGGAGGGATTGTGATACTAAGGCTGTCTGAGAGGCACTTAAAAATTTTTGTCCAAAATGATGTTAGTTTGGTGCAGGCCCAGAACATGTGACCCAGTGAGGCAGGAGCTTGGTTGCAGCATTCGCAGGTTGGATCCTGCCCTGGAAACATTTTGGACAGTTTTAAGCGAGACAGATGAGCTCGATATATAATTTTTAGTTGAATAATTCTATGCTTTGCGCATATAGAACTCGAGTGAATTCTCTGCTTTGCTACCTTCCACTCCTTTTCTGATATATTGATTAAGAGATCTTCTTCCCAATGTCCTCTTGGATCTTTGAAAGGTAGGGACTCTAATAAGATTTTATATATTGCGGAAATAGTGTTTATTTCCTCGAAATTGAGTAGTATTTTTTCCAGCATTGTGGAGGGTGCAAGGTGGGGGAAATCGGGCAATTTCTGTTTAACAAAATTTCTAATTTGAAGATAGTAAAAGAAATATGTAGCTGGGAGGTTGAATTTTGAACATAATTGTTCAAAAGATGTAAATATGTTGTCTATATAAAGATCTCTGAGCATTTTAATCCCAAAACTTTTTCAGGTATTAAAAACTGGATATACTTGCGAAGGTTGAAAGAGGTGTGTTCTCTTGCAGAGGTGCCACTGATAAAAGATTTTCCATCTTAAAATGCTTTCTAATTTGGTTCCATATTCTGAGTGAGTAAAGCACAATTGGGTTATTAGTATATTTGCGATAACTTTCATTTATTGGAGAGCAGAGCAGGGAATATAAAGAAGTACTACAGGATTTTACTTCTATTGCGGACCAAGCCTGTGTATGTTCATTTATTTGTGTCCAGGTTTTTATGGCTTGTATGTTTGCTGCCCAGTAATAAAACTGAAAATTAGGTAAAGCCATGCCACCTTCTGCCTGAGGTCTTTCTAGGGTCACTTTTCGGATACTTGGGTGTTTTGAGTTCCAAATGAATGAGGTTATTGTTGAATCTAACTGTTTAAAAAACGATTTATTGATATATATTGGAATGTTTTCAAATAAAAAGAGAAGTTTAGGAAGGATATTCATCTTAACAATGTTAATTCTTCCGGCTAGAGTGAGATGAAGGGTTGACCATCTATGCAAGTCTTGCTTAATTTTTTCCATACAGACGCCAAAATTTTGTTGATAAAGAGCTTTATGTTTACTTGTGATATTTACCCCTAGGTATTTAAACTGATCTGCTATGGTAAAAGGTAGGGTGTCTAATCTAATATTATATGCTTGTGAATTCACTGGAAAGACTATACTTTTATTCAGATTAATTCTAAGACCAGATATCTTTTGAAATTCTGTTAGTGCTGTTAGAACTGCAGGCACAGTGTTTTCTGGATCTGATATATATAAGACCATATCATCTGCATATAGAGAAATTTTCTGTTCCAGTCCTTCTCTGACAATCCCCTTTATCTGATAAGAATTTCGGCAGTGAACCGCCAGTGGTTCAATAGCGATTGCAAACAACAGTGGCGACAAGGGACATCCTTGTCTGGTACCACGTTCTAGTTTAAAGTAGTCTGAGCAAATGTTATTAATACAAACTGAAGCTTCTGGATTGGTATGCAGTAGTTTGATCCATGCACAAATATTCGGGCCAAACCCAAATTTCTCCAATGCAGTGAAAAGGTAATTCCATTCAATCATATCAAATGCTTTTTCTGCGTCTAATGATAGTAATATCTCTGGGGTGTTTGATTTTGCTGGTGAATATATAACATTAAACAAGCGTCGGAGATTTGAAGATAGGTGTCGGCCTTTAATAAATCCAGTTTGATCTTGTGATATTACCGAGGGCAGCACTTTCTCCATCCCTCTAGCTAGGATTTTTGAGAGTATCGTAACATCATTATTCAGGAGTGAAATTGGTCTGTATGATGCACATTGTAACAAGTCCTTATTTTGTTTAGGAAAGACGGTGATTAATGCTTGTCGAAATGTTTGAGGTAGTATTTGGTTGTCCCTAGCTTCTGTAAATGTTGCCAATAAGAGGGGAGCTAGCTGAGTGGAGAATTTCTTATAAAATTCTACGGGGTAAGATTTCTAAGTATTCCAATACTTTTAACACTAAAATTGCACTGTATGGCTATGTGTAAATATGCCCTGCAGTGAACTAATTTCACATTCAGAGCTGCAGCCTGTGGCCAGTCACAGAGGAATATATATTGCCTGCCCAAAACCAAGAAATTGGAAAAGTGGGCTAGAAAATGTATTAACTTGACAGCCCCCTAAAAGGCAAGGAAAAAATCCCTTGCCAAAAAAAAAAAACCACACACACCTTTTAGGGAGAGAACAGAGACATTACTCCAGGTAGGCTGGGTGTGCAATGAATGTGAAAAAATGGGGTAAGTACAACACACAAAACCTCTTGACAGAACTAGATGACCTAAGAAATAAAATACAACAGTACAAACTAGTTTGTTCTTGCACAGCGCTCCTCACCAAGTGCAGGTTCAGAGCTTTGGGACAACTCTAAAGGCAAAATCTAACAATGGATTATGCCACTCACTAAATACAGAACCATTACATATAAGGATACAGATTTGTTCAAATACATCAAAAACAAAGTAGAAACTAATTAACATAAATGAAAAACAACAATATCTGTCCATCACATAATTGTAGAACCATGGCTAGGTTGTAGAAAAAAAGTCAGAGAAGCCAGACACAGTCAGAGTCTTGAAGACTTCATTCAACAAGCCACCTCCCTACTATTGGCCATTCTCTGGCTGAGTCAGTGCTGGGCCAGACAATCTGATGAAAGGACTCTTCTTCCCAATGATTTCAGTGCTCCTTTATCTGAAATGACTTTTCCATGGCAGGCAAACAACATGGCAGTAGAGTCGTGGCATCAAGTGCCACATGAAGATACCGAGAAGAGAAACAGAACATGGGAGGGTTAGTAACAGATTATAAGTATTATATTACTTACATTTTGGTACTAACAACAGAGATGCAGTATGCAAAGCTAATGAACAGCTCTAGTCAGGGTAGTAGTGGGTCTGCTGGCTGGATTGAAAAGCTGAGACTGAAGGGACATCTTTTATAGTAGCAGGCAGACCATTCCACAGCTCTGGGGGCCCAGTAACTAAATGCTGGACCTCCCACTGTTATTTTATTAATTGCTGGAATCATAAGCAGGCCAGCATCTTAAGATCTTGATGTGTATTCGGGTTTGTAAGCATTGATAGGTTGAGTTCAGTAAGCAGGGCCTTGGCCATTTAAGGCTTTATATGCTAAAAGTAGAATTCTGAAATCTGCCCTAAACTTTACATACAGCCAGTGTAAAGGGTTAAGAACTGGAGTTATGTGTTCGTATTCTTTTTCTTGTAGTAATTCTTGCAGCAGCAACAATATCCTACTAATTGAATAAATGACTGATTATGGCTAATGATGAATATACCACCATTCTCATACTGCTTGCACCTCAGGTAACAATATTTAGACCACTAACTTGCATTCTTGTTGAAATTATTAATTATGTACCAGTGGTCAAAAAGTTATTTCATTAACTATCATTTATGTCTGAACTTATCCCTACTGCTTTTTGATTTAACCAAAATATTATAATTTTTGTTCAGCTTCACATATATTAGTTCTTGAAGGTAATTTAAAATATAGCTTGGTTAGTTGAACAGTGATTGTACTGGTTCACAGCTGCAGAGCCCTTAGTTTGATTCCTGACCCAGGAATTGTTTGCCTGGAATTTGTCTGCTTGTTTTTTTCCCCCAGGTACTCCTGTTTCCATCTTTCATCTATAAGATATACATATTAGATTAATTGGTATTGCTTATTTGGATGGGGATGAGTGAGAGCATGTACTTTTGTCTGCCCTGTGATATGTTGGCACTGTGTCAAGATGGTCACCATACTTTGCCCAGCAATAGTAATGTAGTAATAGTAATAGTGATTGCACCAGCATAGTGATGGCCCATATAACCCTTAACTGGAAAGCTTTACTAAAAAAGTATTGGCAGACTGTAAAAAAAGTTTTATTTTAAGTGAAAATCATTTATTTCATTTCACATAGGCATCACGTGATTGGCTACTGGATTATTAATATAGCATACCTATTTGAATGCAATAATATATGATAGTTTATCAAGCATTCCTGAAAATATGGATTCGCTTATCAGCTCTGTATTATTTTAGCATTAAACAAAAAAAAATACAATAAAGAAACACAGAGATGACTGAAGAAGAGGCCCTTACTAAACATAAAGTTTAATGAGGCTGTAATTCTGCCTTAACTTCTGGTGACATTGACAAATCACTTGAGCCTGGTACTCTTGTGATTTATAGGTCACTGCAACCTTAAGTTTTTCCTGCAGAGTTAGGTGAGCATTATTGTTTCATTTTAGTATAAACCAGATGTTGTAAATAAAAAAATGACAATGTTGATATGCTCAGATTAACAATAGTTAAGCAGAATACAATTTTGTTGCATTGCTTTGAACAATACATTAAGGCACACATTTACATTTTATATCTTTTATTATGTCATTCTACTACAGAGTTTAACATGTTTTTGTACTTTTGTTTTCAATTAACCAGAAGGCAATTTCGAGAATTTAATCATCTACTCTCCTAAATAATGCAATTAGGACATGATAAAAGAAAAAGGGTAAATCATGGGAAGGTGGACTAGAATCTAGAGTGTCACTGAAGGGTTGTATGAATTTATTCAGGTCCATCTGATGATCAAAAACTTAACTATACTCCCTAGCATAGGTGGACTCTATGGATTTGTTCTCTGCAGCAATGAACTTTTTATTTGTTTATTTGGAGGTAAGTTTGTAATCAGATTATCAAATAACTCATATCAGTCTTTGTCATTTTCTTAGTGTTTAGTTTAGCATCTAATTATCCAATTAAGTACACACATAAGTAATCCAGATGATTTGTGAGTCTGAAAGCTTCTAGTACTCAAAACATGTAGCATGATGATAATTACCTATATTTAAAAAATGAAATCATAGACATTCCTCACACCACAGTCTTAATTCTTTGGATTCTCATTTGAATAATATTTGTTTGTGAACTTGTTTACACTGTATTATTTTTTTGGTTTAATCTTTTTTGTTTTCTCTTTAATTTCCTACAATATGTGTTATACCCAGATTAAGTTTTCTCAAGTGAATTTCATATTTACATGCTTGTTCTTTGTATTTGAAAAACTGTTTCATTTACTTATATGTTATTGTGATTTTTCGGCTCCACCTTTTTATTTATATCATTTTCCATTTGATATTAATTTTGTATTGGTAATATCTATTTTTACGTGTTGATGATCCTGAATACTTTATTTGTATATATGTGCCTTTACCTACACTTCTTTGATGATTACTTTTTTCATTTTTTTAGATATAAGAAACACTCAACTTTAAAATACAGTATATAACTTTTAATAAATGTATATATTTTTTTACTAATTTGTGCCTGTCTTTTTTAATGTGTATATATAAAGAACACATTTGAAGTTTATTTCTTGCTTATACTTTTCTCATATTGCTAGCATAAGTAGCATTATTTTTTTAATAGTCTGCGGTTTGTTCCAGATATCTTGGCACAACTACTTCACATGGTTTCTCTGAGTTTTCATGTAGTGACTTATATACTTTTCTGTCTAAAAAACGATATTAAACAATTGTCTTAGCTTAAATTACATGGACTTTCTCTAAAATTATTATTATATTTACCAACCAATTACTAGAGGCTATGTATACAAAAGAGTTATACATTATTCAAGGATAATTCTGAATTTGCTCCTAAATTGTGTTCCCATCTCAGTAAGTATTCTTTAGATCTAATTCCATCCATCCATCCATTTTCCAACCCGCTGAATCCGAACACAGGGTCACGGGGGTCTGCTGGAGCCAATCCCAGCCAACACAGGGCACAAGGCAGGAACCAATCCCGGGCAGGGTGCCAACCCACCGCAGGACACACACAAACACACCCACACACCAAGCACACACTAGGGCCAATTTAGAATCGCCAATCCACCTAACCTGCATGTCTTTGGACTGTGGGAGGAAACCGGAGCGCCCGGAGGAAACCCACGCAGACACGGGGAGAACATGCAAACTCCACGCAGGGAGAACCCGGGACGCGAACCCAGGTCCCCAGGTCTCCCAACTGCGAGGCAGCAGCGCTACCCACTGTGCCACCGTGCCGCCCTAGATCTAATTGAGATAAATTATTCTAAAATATAACAATATTAACCATGGTGCCTGTTGAAGACAAATAATAGAAAAATCAAAAAAATATTTGCTATCTTTTATTCTACATGTACCTTCAGCGCCTTTCCATTGTATTTGCATGTGTGTGAATGACTCTTCATCAGCTCTCATGCTCTCAAGCATGTTCCCATTAGGCCTGCTTCTCAGACTCTCATTATTTTTGAGGTTGCCTTCTCGTCTCCTATCCAGTTTTATACTTTCAGTCTTTGGAAGCGACTCTGTCAGCATCTGCCTTGCACTTTTGCTAACATCTATTTCGAGAGACTTCCCATAATGCCTGCATCTCAGACTCTGTCATTATTTTTGAAGAATCGTTCTCACCTCCTGTTCAGTTTTATACTTGTCGCCTTTGAAGCCCACTCTCTCAGTGTCCCCCGCACAGTTTTAATCCTCCACTCATATTTCCTCTTTCAATTGCATCACCAAAGCCAAATTGACCAATCAGATTGCTCAGAGGACTGAACACACAGACCTTTGTGTTTTACTCTATAGTATATTATAGCTGCTATGATTCTGGCCAAAAAGATCACTTAACTAAATTAGATAACACAGAGAGTGTGCAAAACACCTCTACTAAGGCCCAACCATATATATAAATAATATACAGTAAGTCCCCTACATACAAAACTTCAAGTTATGAACTTTCAAAGATCCGAACTTACATATCAAGTAAATTAAAAATTACTTAAATAAGTGAAAAATTAAAAATTGTAGCATAACTCCAAATTTCGCAGTAGCACGTAAGTTAGTTCATGAGTGTGGTGCTAGGTGGAGCACAAAACTCACGCTATAATTCTTCACATTCTCAGTCACATGCGTACATCCTATACAAGTGGTTGTGTTTTTGGCTGTAATCTCTGTTTACGTTGAGTTAGCATACTTTATGTCAAGCCCAAGATGTCCAGAATTAGGTGTGTTCAACAAGAACAGGGTGACACAGTTAGAAACGCATTAAAGGTAAGTTCTTCTTCATTCAGAGAACCACATTAATATGCCTTACAAAACCAAGTAGTGTGGTGGAGTGTAGGCACAATAGGGATTTTTCACTGGATCTCGTGAACAGCTTGTTCTTGTCAACTTGTTCTAACTGACTCTAATATATGATCTTCAGAAGTGAGCATCCCATCAGGAGTACTGCAGGCTTAGCAAGGACTTTTATTTTAATATGCTTTTTCTTTTGTCATCGCTTCAAATTCTTGCATGAATTTTCACAGCAAACACTTACCTGGCATCAGTATTAAGCAATGGACAATAGATGTCAAATGATGATGCCATCTGATTGCTCACTTTGTGTGTGGTGGCCAGAAGTGGATTTGAAGACAATCACATAGGCGTTTCTGCTAACGGTAAGCGAGTCTGCTTTACAAAGTTCAGCTGAAGGAAAGCAATGGGAATAAAAAAATAACTTTCAGCTGTTTGTTGTTAAAATGCACTAGAAATCTACAACAAAAACACAAATCTTAACTTTTAAAAACACTTTCTTGTGTACTATACAGTGCAAATATATTTTTGATAGGAGTTGAGGAGAGGTAGGTTAGGTCTGCATACCAAGACTACCTGATAGCGTAAACAGCAATATCAGTTGACGAAAAACAATGGACACAAAAAAGAACTTTCTGTTGTTTATTGTTGAAATACATAAGAAATCTGTAACAAAATACAAATATTAACTTTTACATGTATTTTCTTATGTACAAATAGCATGTTTTCTATAGGAGTTGAGGGTTGGGGGTTGCATTGTGTTCGTTGGGTGTCCAGGCTAACTTTGCTGGACTTATGAACAAAGCGGACTTGCGAATGTGGTCTCGGAACATAACTCGTTCGCATGTAGAAGACTTACTGTATATAGATAGCAGGTGCTGGTTAAGAGGCCTAATCACAACATCTGCTGCATATGGTCTAATTAATGGTCCCAATCCACCAGAAATGTATGACACCAATGAATAAAATAATTAATAGAAGACGGAAACGATAATTGAAGTTATACAAAATGCTAATGTTTATGGATAATTCAAAACATCCCTCCATTTTCCAACCCGCTGAATCCGAACACAGGGTCACAGTGGTCAGCTGGAGCCAATCCCAGCCAACAAGGCAGGAACCAGTCCTGGGCAGGGTGCCAACCCACCGCAGGACACACACAAACACACCCACCACACACTAGGGCCAATTCAGAATCGCCAATCCACCTAACCTTCATGTCTTTGGACTGTGGGAGGAAACCAGAGTGCCCGGAGGAAACCCACGCAGACACGGGGAGAACATGCAAACTCCACGCAGGGAGGACCTGGGAAGCGAACCCAGGTCCCCAGGTCTTCCAACTGTGAGGCAGCAGCGCTACCCACTGCGCCACTGTGCCGCCTAATTCAAAACAACAACAAAAAAATATTGTGCTATTATAGTTAAAGATACTTGTGTGTACAAATTCTTTTTTTTCCTCAACATTAATTTACATCTTGTGGAATATTTTGATTAGTGACTCTCTGTCTGTCTCTCTAGGTTTCTCAATCTACAGTTTTGTCTCATTTCCTGGCCTTTGTTTATTTAATTCCTGTCACCCCAGTTATGACCTTGGGTTATTATTACTATTATTGTTCATCTTCTGATTCTATCTGACTTTATACTGCCACCACCCTGTGCAGACAGTACAGTCCGTCAGCAGCTATGGCTTCAGTGTTATAAGCATTACCTTCTCCAGGGGCAGTAAGAGCGTGCAGAAGTTTGAAAGGGGGTAAGATTATGGAAAGTCCCGGGGTTGCGTAAGTGAGCGGATATGGTGCTCTGGCTTGTCTGAGATTCAAAAGTCTCCGGTTTTCCTGGCACTTGTATTTTTACAAGTCTGAGCTTCGCCCTCTTTTGCTAGACAACTCTGCAAACAAAGAACTTTCTTGGTGTTTCTCCCATTAGAGCTCAAGCAATACTTAATCACATCCTGATACAGCATAATAATGAAAATAACAGGCAAACAAGCAATGTTACGTAATAGGAGGATATTAAACTAAAGTTCAACACCTTTAACACCGCGGCACTATCTTCCGTATCACTGTGCCACACCTGGAAAAGATATGAATAAAAGTGTGACATTTTTTATTTCATAAAGCTCTTAAGTATTTTTTATATAACACAAATACTATGTACTGTATATAGTAATGAATATAACTCCCAGCTTACTGCTACCTTTATTTAATTTTATAGAGAATTTTATTAACATCCACTTTTTATTAAAAAGGCTCTTTAACTTAACTTTTACTTCCTTCATACACAACAATATAATATACTATAAAGAAAATTCCTTGTTTCTAGGGGCACAGTGATTACTTTCCATGTGATAAATGAACTTACATTTGCTATTCAAGAATTATATGGTAATGAATTTCTACACTGCACAGCTAAAAATATAAAAAAAATGGAAATAGACAGCAAACAAGACTAAACATAAAAATGCAAACACATATCACACACGCCTCTCACAAGAGTGTCATTGTTATCAACCATGAAAGAAAAGTGATATCCCAAAGTAAAAACACTAGAAAATATGGTGAACATGAAAACATGAAAATGGAGTAATGAAATGAAGATCAAGAGCTGTGTATTCATATTTCAATGTTCTGTAGTATATGCACAGTCATTCTATTGCTGTCTCTGTATTTTTTGCCATTTAGTTCTCAGAATTGTCATTCTCCTGTAACGTCATTTCGTTTTGGCACAGAAGCCATCCTGTGCCCTTTTTTTTTTGAAGGTTGCCATGCATTTGCTGGCCGCTGTCACGGGTGCTTAACTGAGTGCCATCAGTGTCACAGAGTATAAAGGTCGACTCCTGGACTCGCTTCATTAATATAAAAGTGGGATTTTGTTTTTTTTTTGGCTTAGACACTAGGTTTTTTTTTTTTTTTACATTTAGTTTTGATTTTAACTTTGGGTACAATTACTATTTATCTACTGGTCCTTTTCTTGCTTGTATGGCTGTTGTATAACAGGAACTACTAAACATAGTTTATACACATTGCAATAAAGTTATATTAAAGAAGAAAAGTGACACACTAGCAACAAAACTAAGATGAAATTTTCTCCCCATTCAATTTAAGGTTCACTGTGTGACACATTTGGAACAATAAGACTTTCTATCTTAATATTGATTGATTGTAATTATAAATTGCTATAAATAGTAAATGATGACAGCATTTTTGTCTTTAATAAATTTTCCTACTGTACGTTTTGCTCCTGGCACTGATGAATGATTAGATAAGAACTACAGAAGGCCTGAAATAGTCACAAAGTTCAACACAGGTTAAGGCATAATTTATGGAGGAGGTATAATTTCCAGTCCTTTGCACCTCAGATACAGAATACCTTAAAGAATTAATCAAACAAATAAAACAAAGTAAAGAACTTTGATAGGAATATTAAATGTGTTTGTTTGCTTAAATGACATAGTGTCCCACAGCCTTGTTAAGTGTACAACACCTGCCATTTTTGTCTACCTAGGATTGTGCATCTTCTGCTTCATTCTCACTCCATTTAAATATCTTTATATAGAGCCAACTAAGACAATACAAATATTAAATGTGTTTGTTTGCTTAAATGACATAGTGTCCCACAGCCTTGTTAAGTGTACAACACCTGCCATTTTTGTCTACCTAGGATTGTGCATCTTCTGCTTCATTCTCACTCCATTTAAATATCTTTATATAGAGCCAACTGAGACAATACAAATCCAACAATAATAAAAATGTAAGGTTTTGTAACGTGAGCGTCTACAAATTATTTTCAGAATGACCATGTTTTATTAAAATATAACTATTGTCTAAAAAAACTATTCAACCCAAAATAAATATATTAAAATAAAATGAGGCAAAAGCACCCAACACAAATGATTTTTAAATAAATGTTGTTTTCTGGCATTCATTTGTCCTTCAACCCTCAAACAATGCATACAATGATAGCTCCCAAAATGGAAATCTTGGCAGAAAACAGAATAATTAGTCACTTCAGTGTAATCTAAGGAGAGTTTACAGCCATCATTAATGTGCACACAGCAAAAAGTTCTGAATTTATAATAAACTATTGCTAATGCTGCTTGTGGTTGTTATTCTCAATTATTTGAAACACTAGTGAGCAATTCTCCCTTTTGTTCAGAATACTGTAAGTACCCATTGCTTACCATGCACCAGCATTTTTATTCCCAGCACAACAATTGGTAAATATTTATACATGAATAATAAATGAGTTTTGAGAATATGGTATTGTGATTTATAAATTTATATTGTATTTGTAAACAGGGATTTTTGGTCTTGTTATGTAAGTAACATTAAAATATTTATCAAATAAGTTTGGTTTATTTGGAAAACTTTAAAACAGTTGCGTTTAATACATTAAACATTGTCAAAATTGAGATCTAAGAAAATCAGGAAAATTTTTATATCGGGCAAATATCAAGGTTGTGCAACAGTGTGTTCAAGATTTCTGCATCACATCTCTACAGATCTGTCAGGTGTCTCTGTCTATGCGGAGTTTGTAAATTCTCCCCTGTCCACTGTACTGAAGTTTCATTCGTCGTTAGAACAATTATAAGGAGAACAGGTCAAACAGCACAAGACACAAGACATCATCATGGCAAAATTCAGCAGTGTCCTAAGTACCTCTACCTACAAAAGTTGGTAATTTATTCCATATTCTGTATCTATAATCCTCTGTGTGAGGACTGTGCAAACTTTGCTCTTAATCAGGTCCTATCTGTACACCATATTCTAGGCAGAACTATATCACATCTACTCTATTATTGTTGTAGAAAAAACTTTCCTCTATCCTCAAAGAAGGTTGTCATGGAGCCCAAGTGAGACTGCAGATCATTTCTTTATTTGCACAGAGTTATGCACAAATGCCTCCATCCATGGAGTGAGCCATTTAATTAAACAATTCATCTTTTATACTTTTTTAAATTACCATTACCTCATCTAATTATCACCTCATCTAACTCTTAATAGGAAGAACTTTATTACCTTCTCTAGTCAACTAACACCACAAGTAATTTCTGACTCTGTTGATTCTCCCATTATTCTGAACACTACTTCATTAAGCGGGGTGTTTTGCAGATTGCCCCATTGATCTTAGCACTGCTTCATAGGAGGGGTGTATGGGCTTCCCCATCACTTTAACCCTGCTCTCTGGAGGTGTGTTTGTTACTCATTTACCTCATTCTAACCCTGGAAAATAACATTGGTAGCTTCTCTAAGATGAGGCAGAGACCTCATGCGCTTTCAGCTTTAAGTTATAGTACATTTAGTTAACCCTTGAGTGATATTCAATCCTTTATTACTTCAAACCATTTTATAGCTTCATATCTCTATATATATAAAATCCAACATCCATCTGTCTGTATGTCTGTCCGCTTTTCACGAGAGAACTACTTAACGGATTTAGATCAGGTTTTTTCTATAATTTGCTTGAACATTCTGGTTGATTTTGAGACTTCTCTCATTTCGCTATGTATCATAGTTCGCTTGCGATACCATTTTAATTGTGTGAATCCAAGAGACACGCAGCAGGCCAAGGGGAGGGGGACAGGGCCCTCCTCACTCACGCTCCAGCCTTGGGGTATGTTCCTTACCTCCACTTAGCTAGTGAACGAGAGAACTACTTAACGGATTTAGATCAGGTTTTTTTCTACAATTTGCTTGAACATTCCAGTTGATTTTGCAACTTCCCTCATTGTACTAAAAATCATAGTTTGCTTGCAAAAACTATATATTCACACTAATCCGAGATAGAGGCTGTGGGCAGAGAAAAGGGGGAAGCGTGACGTCATGGAGTGGGGAGCCGGGCAGGGCCTTCCTCACTGCCCTTATTCACTAATACGCAGGTGGAGCCGTGGGGCACAGCTAGCTTAAGTATATAATAATATATAATATATAAGTATATAATATACTGTATATATATATATACTTGTAATAGATTGTAAAAAATTATTATATATTAACTAAAAAATACATACTATTTACCTCCAAAATGTTTTACACATCCTTTAAGCAAATGAATGTAAAGAACACCTTCAATTTCTCTTCATTTACCTAACCATATTGGAATAACTAGCTGTTCATCACCGAACTTCTTCATAAGTATTAAACTATTTTTGTAATAAGGACTTGATAAGGGGCAACAAGTGCATTGCATAGCTTAAGAATGACCTTCCTTGGCTTACCATTCTGATCAAAAGCATACTGGGATAACTGTATAGTCTGGTATACTCTGTATGTATAGACTAGTATTGATGAGTCTGGGTTTGTTTTTATTAGTATCATTATGGGTTGGATCTTGTCTTGTCTCAGATTAGATGAGCTCTGGCGGAAACCAAGTTACAAAAACTGAATGAAGTGCTTATTATTAAGCACTTATTAAGAAAAGCAAATACCAGGCTGGCATCTGATGGCCTCTTGAAATTTACTGTTTAAATATGACTGGCAAAATAACAACTTTATACATTGGCTTCCAAACCAATGTGTCAGATGTACTGAAATGAGGCACATACGCCTACTCATGTGTAATCTACATAGCTGCTGTTCTTTGAAACAACATTGAAATTATCTAGTGTTTTTACAATTAGTGGTTGAAGCATTCCCCTTGAAGATCCACTCTCCTTTTGCCAACTGAAACAGAAAGCCATTAACATCTTCTCTGACCTGCTGCCCTCCATTATTTAGCCAAGTAATTAAGAGAAGACCAGACATGTTTTGCCAAAGATGCATGAGACAGATAATAAGAATCAGAATGCCAAGAAGGAAACGTTTTGAGGATTTGAGAGAAAAGATGGGTCAGATGGAGCTGAGTGAAATAGATGTATGAAGAATGATAAGATGGGCAGGACACGTATGGCGCATGGATGACTCAAGGATAACAAGAAGAGCAGAAAGGTGGATTTCAGTAGGAAGGAGAAGGGTAGGAAGGCCATGAAAGAGGTGGAAAGATATGGTGATAGGGGAAACATGAGCCAGAGGAGCAAGAGGAGGAAACCTGGAGGAAGTGGCACAGGATAGAGAGAAGTGGGGGAAGCTTTATGTCAGATGGAGATGCAGCACTGAAGACAATGGAAGCGTGGCTAACCAGCTATCTGATAAATTGTATAGGTCAGATTTTAGAAATGTACATGACCGCAAACTGCAGCATGAATGAACTTACTGTAACATCTTGACTTTAAGAGTCCTTTTACCATCTGATTAATGTCTAAGGGTGTTTTTATTATATGGTTGGTTGTGGGGTATTGGAATATGATGACTGCTGTTTTCTTTATGTTGTGTATTTGTACTGATGAATTTTTAAGAGCTTCATCAAATCAAATGCCGTATGATTGTTATTGTTATGGCAATTAAGTATTTACTCTAAAAATATTTTTGACCAATATTATGCAGCTCATGATTTACAGTCTTACTGTATTTGTTCAACTGTGTTTTTACTTCTGCATTTTTTCTCTGGTTACTTTCCATTATTTTGGATTGCCCACTTTGTGACTTTCATTTTCATTTCATATTCTTTTATCTGTATTCTTTCAACTTAAAATGTTTCTACTTAAAAAATAGTTCTTTCTCCTGTGGTCCAAGTTTCAAAATCCACATATTTTGTCATCCAACCCCCTTTTACTTATAAGCAGAGGTAAGAATGCTGCACTCATTTCACAGCTAGGGCAGACACTTTATAGAAGGAAAACAGAAATGTTATCTAAGTTACTTTAGAAAAAGAGAGCAAATTTTAAATAATGGACAAGATTTACTTTTTCTCTTTTTTGTATTGCCCTTCTTTTATTCTCCCTTGTTAACCACAGTTAACATGAATTCTGTTCAGCACTAAGAAAAAATGAGAAATAAAACATTTACCTATGGTTTGGCACTGATTTTAAGAGGAGTGATGTAGCTGTTCAGAGATATTGTATCTACGATACCTTATACTGTAGACTAAGAGCTATTTTGAGATTAAGTGGAATTGTGTTTTGGTGAAATAGTGCCCTTTGTGAATAATCATTGGGGTATTTTGACCTTTAATTGCTGTTGCATTACAATATGGCTGGGCAGAGGGAATATGTGAAGATAAATGAGAAAGCAGGGTATGGTAATGTGCCATTTGTATGTCATTAACACAGTGAGGGTTTGGTGCGAGGCATTTCGGCAAGAGGCTCTCCTAATGACTTGCACTGAAGTTTGTGCCTCAGGGCTATTCTTTTTAAATCCACAACAACTCTTGCCTTTTGCTATTTGATAATTCAGATGCACATAATAAGATGCTCACTGTTGAAGACTTGGGTACAAGTGTTGGCAATCCTGCTAGGCAGCAGTTAAAAGGACAGGACAGCCTTATGCTCAGATTTTACATAAGGGAATCAGGAACAGATGCAATATAAAATTATTTTTTGCAGACAAAATGAAGAATCTTTCAAGTAGATTAGGCTAACTGCACTCTTCACTTGGCTGTTCTTTTTAAGCCCCAGGTTGTATAACATCAATTTTGGCATTAATACTCTATAAGTACAAATTTAGTGGCCAGCATCTTTATTTGCTTTATACAAAAAGCACAAAGTGTTATATGAGTCTGATTTAAGTCTCATATTAAATGTGAATAATAATATTTGTATTGTATTTTTAGAATCTGTACAAAAGAAGTACGACAGTTTCCTTAAACTGTGCAAAACGTTCAATGCCTTTTCTTGAGAACAAAATAGATCCATTTCAATAATTATGTTAATATTTAGCTGTAATATGAATTGTTCCCTCCAGTGTACCTAAACAGGTGCTAGAGAATCTAAATCTAAATTTGTCATTTTAATGAATTCAGTGGGAAACATCTGATTACAGTGACGTTTTGTCTTAAGAATAAAAAGCATTTATCTAATACATAGCCCTGCATTTAATTTATCTGTAGTTTTCACATTTCTAGATGAAGATAGCATATAAATAAGGTAACAAAAAACAGAAAAAAATTAAGAAGTGATAGAGACCAAGTATTGAATACAGCAGATAAAGAAAGACACATGCCATATCAAGAAAACTAAAGCTCTTACACTGGTACTCAGGAACATGCAGCAAGAAGAACGAGTTATCAAAGCCTTTAAGTGGTACGGAATACTGATATCAATGTGCAAAAGCCTTAGGCGGTTGTCAAAGATGCTGTCAAGCCAGAATGCTTTCAAAAATAATGCTATGAACAGATTTTATTAATCAATAAACTTCCTGGAGAGTGCAATAAAGAATTAAAACATAAATTAATATTTGGCATGACCATTCCTTGCCTTAAAAACAGCAGCAATTTTCTTATGTCCACTTGCATGCAGTTTCTGAACTCGCTCACATTGTCGGTTGTTCCAAGTCTTTTGAAGAAGTTACCACAATTATTCTGCAGGCTAGATTACTGTAATGCACTCCTCTCAGGTCTATCCAAAAAAGACATCAATTGTTTGCAACTAGTGCAGAATGCAGCTGCTAGAATCCTTACCAGGAAAAGAAAATCCGAACACATTTCTCCAGTTTTGATGTCACTACACTGGTTACCTGTGTCATTCAGAATTGACTTTAAAATTCTGCTTATGGTTTATAAAGCTTTAAATAATCTCGCCCCGGCTTATATATCGGAATGTCTGACACCTTATATTCCAAATCGTAACCTCAGATCCTCAACTGAGTGTCTCCTTAGAATTCCAAGAGCAAAACTTAAAAGAAGTGGTGAGGCGGGCGGCCTTCTGCTGTTATGCACCTAAAATCTGGAATAGCCTGCCAGTAGGAATTCGCCAGGCTAATACAGTGGAGCACTTCAAAAAACTGCTGAAAACACATTACTTTAACATGGCCTTCTCATAACTTCACTGTAATTTAATCCTGATACTCTGTATATCTAATTCATTATAATAACTATTCATTCAAAATATGTACTAACCCCTACTCTCTCTTCTGTTTCCTTTTCCGGTGTCCTGTTGGTGGTGGCGTGCGCCACCACCATCTACCCAAAGCACCATGATGTTCCAACAATGATGGATGGATTAAAAGCCAGAAGTCTGTATGACCATCAGCATCAAGTGACTCCGTGAAAAACCCTAACTACAAAGAGGACTATTTCATTTATGTTAGGTAGAATGCCCAAAGGGGACTGGGTGGTCTCGTGGCCTGGAACCCCTACAGATTTTATTTTTTTCTCCAGCCTTCTGGAGTTTTTTTTTGTTTTTTCTGTCCACCCTGGCCATCGGACCTTACTCCTTTCTATGTTAATTAATGTTGTCTTATTTTAATTTCTTATTTTGTCTTTTATTTTTCTTCTCTTCATTATGTAAAGCACTTTGAGCTACTTTTTGTATGAAAATGTGCTATATAAATAAATGTTGTTGTTGACTTGGGCAGTCTTGCTTGCTTTTGTTTCTGTAAGTAAATCCCAGACAGGCATGATGATGATGGGATTATGGTACTTGGCGTATCATAGAATCTGTTGCAAGATTTCTTGTTCCCATTTTCACTGCAGATAGTTCTTTATGAATTGAACAGTGTGTTTGGGGTTATTGTTATGTTGTAGAAGTTGGGACAGATTAAGTGCTTCTCTGACAGTACTGCACGATGGATAAGATCTTCCTGTTCTTCTAAGCAATGAGAGGGCCATCAAATCACTAAAATGCAACCCCAACCTGCAGGGAACCCCCACAGTGCTTCACTGTTGCCTGTAGACATTCATCCAAGTACCGTTTGCCTAGTCGTTTCCCTGATAAACTGACCTCTGTTAAGGCTAAACGTTGCACATTTTTACTCATCAGTCCAGAGAACCTGCTGCCATTTTTTCACCGCAGTCCTTCAGTTTTAATGTGTTGGTGAGTCATTTGGCTTTATTTCCATCTCGAAGGACTGTCTTTTCAATCGCAACTATTCCATGAAGACCACTTCAGAAAAGATTTTGCCACACTGCACTCCCATTCTATGCTGACAGCAGTGCTGAATACCTTGATTTTGAAGGAAAGCATGCTTGATGTATTTGTCATTTGATGCTCTCAGTTTCTGTGCCAAACCACTCAGTTTCCAGTCTTGCTCATTTGTTTGCGCTGCTGCAGAAAATCTTGGACAGCACATCTGGAAACATCTGTCTGGTGCACAATTTCTGCTTGGGAGAGACCTTGATGACACAGGATGACCACCTTGTGTCTTGTCACTATGCTCATATTTGCAGATTAAACTGCCACATCTATCACAACCTCACGATTTTAGCATGGTTGTCCTTTTCCCAGTTGAATTCCCTCTTGTTAGGGGAATTATTATACAGGGTGGCCCATATTTATGTATATGATTGAAAAGCTGTTATTGTCACGAAACTACCAATGTTATTATCAAGTAACATAATGGAACATGAACATTAAGAGCCTTAAATGTTTTTTCATCCCCTGTTCTCCACGGCGTGGTCCACCAATGCGCCATCCAGATAGATACACACCTGAAGAACCCCCCAACTTTGAAAGGCATTTGCCACAAGAGCTGTGTTGGCATCAGTACGCACACTTCTGGGCCTACCTGCTCCCTTCGCTTGTAAAACAGTACTGCTGATGTCAAATTTTGTGTTTATTCTTGCGATGCCATTGCCTCCAGACTCAACTACCATCCTACGTTTCACCACCACATAGTTGTTTGTTGTGGAGTATAAACACACACAACGTACATGCTGCTCTAGTAACAATCGATTCGCTGCCATTCTGTATTCAAACACAACAGGGGTTGCCTGGTCCAGCACATCATTACTCCCATTCTCAGGCTACACAGTGATGCCATTTTCGATACTTTTCGCTCAGTAGCTTAAATGCTGTGAAACGTCAAATACATAAATATAGGTCACCCCATAGCAGTATAGGTAATAAAGAATCTTAAAATGTTTTTTAGTTATCTTCCTTTTCTCTCTTAGACTGTTAAATTGTTTAAAGCATTTTCTGGACATTCAGAGTTTTGTTTTTTTTTCTTTCTTCTGATTGGTGTACCAGTAGAAAAATGTAACTGATAGCAGCTACAGAAGACAAGCTTAAAAAAAGAAACGTATTAATGTAAGGAGAGACAATTCAGACAAAAAGGATTTAAGGAAAGGTCAAAACTTTAAATACAGCAAAATGGTCATTATTGCTAGCATTCCACATGCTTAAGAGTGAGATGTTTGACCTTTACATGTGCTGACATGTAAAGGGGGCTAGGGGTTTTCACCTTGGCCCAGACAAGCTGTAAAAAACTCAGCATCTTGAAAGAGAAACAGAAAGGAGAAGCTGGAAGAAGGAAGAACAAGGACCAGAAGATCTATACTGTGAGATGTTTGAGGTGCAGCAATGAAACCTTAGGAGATTTGACACCACACACATTTGGTGTTGACCAGGTTGACCAGTCCATGTTGTATGTTGTCACGTCCATTTTCTTTTGGCTTCTGCTTTTGGCACATTTAGACATATGTTAGACATTAATGGTAGAGGCTATAATGACAGAATAAATGTTCCCCCCTTTTTTATCCCCTTGTCTTGTTGCTCTATGAACGCACCTGTGGTCTGTAGATTAGGGGAAAATAACAGATGAAATTGCAATAAAAGTCAGGTTTTGGTGAAGTCAAACCAGCATCCTACATGTAAGTTGTCTATTTCCTATCCTGGTGAGTGCAAAAGTAAGAATGCAAGAGTTGGCGTGGTTGACATATCTGTGTTGTTACTTAACAAAGTTAGGATAGAGTCACCCCCAAAACCCTTCCATTACAAAACACCTCTGTATTATGTAACAAGTCATTTTTAAAGTGATGGTTGCATTTTACCTGTGAACTTGTTACAATGTTCAGAGTCTGTAATTGGTAATAAACTAAATTGAATTGCGTGATTATTCCAGCCAGGCTTATATCGATTTATCTTAGTTCTTAACTGAAGGATGGGAACAAGAAAAAAATGTTCAACCTCTGGGTGGCCATGTAAACCTCTCTCTCATTTTCAGGTTTCTTATTAAAAATGCCTAATGCATCAGATAGTGTTACTTGACGTAAATTCAGCATTGTTTGACTATTTTGTTGTTTTTGTGAAGTACTGTTCTAACTTAACATTACTCTGTTTATTCTTTTTATAGCCTCCCTCTATGTGACAAGCTTTTTTTTATAATATGTTCCACTTTTTAAGCCAATAATTTATTGTATATATTACTTTCTTATATGATCATGTGTACAAAGGCTATACAACACAGAAAGGTATATGTCTCCACTCCCTTGATTTTTTTACATTATGGAAACCTAATGTGTTTACTTCAATTTTCACCAGAAAAACTATGTAATGACAAAGTGAAAATAAAATTGTATGCATATGTTTTAAATTATTAAAAGGAAAAAAACAAAGCAAACACCAGATTTGATGCAATAAGAATACTTAGTAAAAGGTGTTTTGTTTGAAATGATGGTCACAAGTATTTTCAGTGTTGTGGTAGGTACTGTTTCTGCTATTTTGTGGAAACTGTAATTCAAAATTAGAATATGTTGAGGCCTGAGCACGCTTCTCGCCTGGAGACTCAGATTTGAATGACAGCATGACCTAGAAATTTTCACTATGTTACCATATGGTCCAGTCTATGTACTGCATTGTGCTTTGTGGTATTTTTACAATTCTTTTGACATTTTCTCACATCCCTTCCCTTACTAGTTGTATCTAAAAATTCTTATCATACATTTGTTAGGTCTGGTATTAATGACTGATAGAAGCATTAACTGTAAATTAATGGGTACAACAGAAATTTGACAAATGGTGACTTTATTCAAATTATTGTATACTAGCACTTTAACCAGAGACTCTGCATGTGTGTCAAAGCAACGTCAAACCAAATGTGTGGAATTATCATCTTTTTTTCATTAATTAATTTATAAAGGCACAATCTGTTTTGTATAAAAATAATATATTATACTGGGCATGCTAACATGTTAATCCCTTATAAAATTAAGAATGCATGTTTTTGTTGAGAATTATACACATATTCTTTAAAAAGATGATGTCTAATTACATGATACATGTGTTAAGATTTTTTTACTCCTATTCTGTGGCTATTTCTTCATACAGAAAAATGTTTTCTCTCTTAATCATACTGTTTTGCAATAAATAATACAGGATTCTATTGAAGGTGTTCTACTAAAATAGCACAAAGGCACTATTTTGCTTATAGCTCTCCCAGTTAAGCTGTTGTGCTATTATTTATTTCTTGTAATGAGTGATCAAAAAGTGCAGGTCGCTGTCAAAGATTACCATACAGACGCCAGATACCATTTATGATCCAGCACTGGGAACGTCAACCATTGTGCAGTCCCTATAAAAAGTATTCACCTCTTTGGAGGTTTTCACATTTCAAAATAAACTGCTGCCAATTCTCCTGGATACTGACCTTGTAAGTGGGGGATTCATATGTGATCAATTATTTTATTTTTATGTTTGTAATTAAAACTTATCAAACTTATCAAAAGCAAAGGTTTCAGTTTTTGTCACTATGTAAAAATAATCTTAGTTCCCAGTTAGAATATTTAGAGATGGGATAGTGCTTCAACAGGGTAGGGTTCTGGCATATTTGACATGAGTTTATGCTAGTTAATGCTAATATCAAATCAATAATTATAATATTTTCAGCATTCCCTAAGATCCAAAATGTTTACCACATCTTGAGGTCACGGGTTGTGGTTATTCTGCCTTGGTGTTTTTTTTTTGTTAACTCCTAGACACTTTAATTAAATTCATTTTCTTGACATCCTTCAGTGTCTGCATTTTTTTTACATTATTTGTCTTTGAAGTATTAAGCATATTTAGTTGCTTTGTGTCCCTGTTTATTTTGTTTTGCTCTTTTAAGGTGGTTGGTTATTTATTACTTACTTATGAGCTAGTTATAGTTGGCAGGGGACTGCCCAGAGTGAGGCGTGATATAAGTTCTAGTGACCTCTACAGGGTTCTGTTATTCTGTTTTTAGACAAGTTATATATACTGTAATTGTTGTCCATTAGCACTACCTATAAAATAAGAGTTAAAAGCACCATTTTCTACATTTTATTTGCCCATCACTGCTCTTTTATAACTGCACCATAAAAAAAGTGATGCTAACTGAAAACACATTTACTATTATCATAATTGTGACATGTAGAGCATTTAGCAGCAACGCAGGAACAGTGACAAGTACAGCTCCAGATAATCATAGCACATTAAAATTACGCAGTCCATTATGTGCCACAAGGTATTGTAGGATGTCTGGCAGAGGGAGGCCTATATTAGCCAAACTCTGACTGACCTTTCCAAAAGACTAGAGGCTTGGTGTCTCCAGGACTGCAGTTGAATAAAAGAGTTTATGATTTTTTGGGGTTTGTTTTCATTCCTGACTGATTGGTTGACTTTCAGATACAGGCAACCGCATTTTTACCTGGTCATGAGTTTAGACAGACGTTAAGTTTCATCTCACCCAGTTTTGCTACAGCCTCACCTCTCCTACTCAATAACAGAACAGGAGTGTGGACTAATATTATGACTCATATTTATTGCTTTATGTCTAACAGACCAAAGTTGTCTTTATGAGATGAGTTAGTTATAAGTTACTACGATATATGAGTTAGCCTGAATTGCTATCTTTTGTAAATCTTTAGGTTTTACATCCTTATAAAGTATTATGACTGTAATAGTGACTTTTTTGTAGTAATCTCAGAGTGCTGTATAATTAGCGTGTCCTTTATAGTAAAACCTCAGGGGCTAAGTAGCACACTAAGCGTGTCTTGCATAAATAATATTTCACAAGTAATTCAAATGCCATTTCTTAAGGTATGTTTCCTCAGTAAAAGCATTAATTATGGTAATAGAATACAATTCATTAATAGAAATAAAAAAAAAAATAAATAATAAAGTTGTAAAAGCAGTGAAATAAACAATACTAGAAATGGACAGACAAGCACTCCGGAAGACAGAATTACTTATCTTGCCCTCCTACATCCAAACTAATGCCTTTTATACACTGAGAACCTAAGACAAGTCAGACATCAAAATGGGACAACTTGTGTCTATAAAATCTTCAAAAGAGTTAATAGCAGTTCCATTTGTTCTTGAGAAATACAAAGAGACGGAAAACATAGTTTTCAGAGATATAATAACAGAAATATACCCTTTTGAAAATGTCCCAGAAAGACTGACCGTAACATGAGCAGTAATTTAAGACTAAATAAGCTTATGAAGATATTAAACATGTCACAGAAATCATTCATTCCAATGAAATAAGAAGAGAAGTAACTGATTGAATGTCCATTTGGGTGATTTTCAACAACTGCCATCTTAGAAAGAAAGTCCATCTTATCCTGAAGTAAAATGGCTCTCACAAGGTAAAAGGAACTCTTTCGCTCATGGAGACAAGCAACAGGTTCTTGCCACTCCTTTTAGCATCTCCTGTTTTCCACGATTGCCATCTCTACATCAACATTCTCTCACTATGTGTCTTTATACTTTGCTGGTCCCTTTCTCTAACTGCAGACTTGTTTTGTTTTTTTTTTCAAACAGACACTCTTTATCGCTTCCAATTTGCCATTCCTGCATGCCTGATGTATCTGAAACCTCATTTGCTCTTGCTAACAAAGTTCCAGTAAATTTAACTCTTTATTACACATGACACAGAAATCCTTAAGTTAATTCCGATGAACTCTAAAGGCATAAAACTGGTTGAGTGTCCATTTAGTTGACTTTAAACAGCTGCGTTCTTAGAAAGAAAGCCCATCTTGCCCTGAAGTAAAAGAGTTCATGCAAGATAAAAGAGAATCCTTCCTTCCGGGAGACAAACAGCAGTTTATTCTTGAAACAAATGTAATTTACTTCTGCCAGTTTCTTGCTTATTCCTCGCTTATTTGGCTGCAATACTTTCATGTACAATAGTTGTGATTAACTTTTGTTTTTAGGTTCCTGGGTGTTTCTTAGGTCTTTTTAATTGGTGACTACTGAGATTCTTTTAATCTTGACATGACCTCTTTGTAGCAGCTGCTTTTATCTAATTGCTCATCTACCAAGACAGTGACAATCTTAGGTGTATCCAGCTGTCCTACTCCTCAGCAATCGTTTTGTTTTTTTCCCCAATTGCTCACCCTGCAAAACTGCAGTGGTTTGGAGTTTATGTTTAGTCATCCGAGTCTCACTGGGCCGTGTACATACGTCTTTGCAGCTGCACATTTTACAGCCTTATAGCATCTGCTTTTTTTCTGGCTTAGCTTTGCTTGTCTCTGCAACATCTTGAACCCAGAGATTCAGAACTTTTCAAAACCTGTTTATCTATATAGTTCACCTCTGAGCATCAGAAACCATTTGTCTGCTTCATCTTTTAGTCAGCATCTGTTAATTTGTTAACTCTGCAGTACTTTTTAAGTCTACACCAAGAAATAGTTGAACATTACTGATGAAATCCCCTGATTTGTATGTGACAATGATTCTGAAGACTGCAGGCACAGCATGTTAGCTGCCTAACATACCTTGGTCACGGCTGCTGATTAGCTGGTTACATTACAACTCTGTCTATTTACCATTTACACAAAGAAATGTGACAACCATTATAAACTGTTACTGACCTTCCTCTTTTCTTTTTGTTTTTTTTCTGTATCCTGCTATGGAACCTGATGATGCTGTAGCTGCTATGATGTGAAGCTGCTACTCCTGACTGTAGAAAATGATGCCAGAAGAATTGGAAGCCTTGTTATCCAAGGTTAAAAGATTTAATCTTCTTATTAGACTGACCAACACATACTTGTAATATTGTATAATGCCCAGGTAGATGTGGACAGCCAGCTTGGCCTAGGTCACCAGAACTTTGACTTTTCTGTGATAACTAACCAAGCAGGGGATGCTGATGACTGGAGTTTCTGACTTCTTCTTCTCTATTGTCAACTATTCATATGTCAATCATAATTTTAGTGAACTTACAGTATATTTTCTTCGTTAGTTTATGTTAATCATTGATTATGTTAATCAAACTGTAATTGCTGTTTTACTGTGTGCTTATGCATTTAAATGATATGTAGTTTTATCATTTCGGCTACTGTATCATACCTGTAAACTTGTGCAAGTGCTCTAAGCCTGTAGTCAATGAAGAGAGTTATACTAAAATGAATGAATTAAATTCTGTCTAGCATTTAAATACACCACTTCTGCCATGCAGAAACAAATGAAAGTGATTGTTTGGGCAACAAGAAAACATGTATTGTTTAATTTATTTATTGTTCCTGCTGGATAGTAAAATTATGTAGTATGTATTATTAGCTTGACATTTCTTAACATAAATGTTTTATAAATATAATACATTTTGTAAGGACAGATTGAGTCTTGGTAATATATGGCAAATAATGTCAAAAATCGTAACTTAAAGAATTAAGGAAATGGACTCTATAATCAAATTAATCAGCATAATCTCAAATTTTCTTGGGGATTTCACTATTTTTTCAAGCATATTTATTTATGTCGAAGGCCACATTGCTTATTTATATCCTCAGTATTGTGTAAATCAAAATACTGTACAAACTGTGCACAAAGGAGCCACAGAGGCATAAACCAAGTTTTATTAGTAATTGGCACCATATTTTTCACATATAAAAATATTTTATGCAGTCTAAAGCAATAAGTCAATGATAAAACGCGGAGGGTTTATTTGAAATGTAGGGTCCTTTATGCACTTATATAAATTCAAGGGAGATTTATTCTATCAGTGATCAATCAACAGTAAAGTCAGCAGACCATGAAGGATTAGAGTTGCCTGTCATAAAATATGCATAGTCAGCACCTCTTATGAGTCAAACATATTTGATATCCATATAATTTACTTCTGAATACCAGCAGTGCCAAATGGCATTATTTTATTTTAAAGAAAAAATTCAGGTCTTATACACCATATTGTATGTACCAAGTATACTCAAATTGCTTATATTGCTTTGGAGAAATGTTAGACTTCAGATAATGAAGTCTAGTTGCCTTCGTGTTAAATCATTGTTTTCAAATAAAAGCGTTTGATACTTTATGGAAGCCACATCTATTTTAAGAAAGTCACTGCCCATAAACAATCCACCTCATATTAGTGTATGTGGTACTATATATAAAAAGAGACAGAGGAAAAAATATTTAAAATAAAGCTGTATTTTGGGTATAGCGAGAATAATAACAATCAAAGTGTGAGGAATCAAAAACAGGATATTAAAGTAATAAGTAGAAAACATGTTAACTTCTTTGTACACATTTGGCAGCACAGAGTCTTATTTGATAAGAATGGCATGGCATACAACATTGCTCCTGAATATTAAAATGTAAAAGATAATGATATGAAATAGGAGAATTCATTCTAAATTCTTCTTCTTCCTAGCTGTTCTCCCGCTTTTGTGCCAGGTCAGCTGTGAAACACGCCAATCGCTACTTATTCCAGTCTAGGTTGTCCACAGGGGCGTTTGACTTGCTGCATATCCTCTTTGATTCAGTCGAGCTGTGTTTTTTTCGGTCTTCCTCATCATCGCTTGCCCCCTGGGCTCAGGCGTACAGCTGTCTTGGCCACCGAGCTTTCATCACTTTGGATGATGCAGCCATACCACAATATGCAGCTTCTCATAAATCTGCCCCATGCACATGAGCTTCCAGATGTCTTCATTCAAAATGTGGTCGAATCTGGTGAAGCCAGATACCCATTGCAGCTTTCACATCTCAATGACGTGCAGCAATTGCTTGTGCTGGGTGGAGTCTGGCCAGAATTCGGCTCCATACATGGCCACTGGGCAAATAACCTCTTTATAGATCTTCCCCTTGAGATACTTCGGGAACTTGCAGTCACAGAGGACACCAGTGACTTGGCACCACTTCAGCCAGGCTGTGTGTTGACTTGAGCTCGAGCATCCAGGATGGTGTCATGACCTATAAAGACAATTAATCCCAGATATTTAAATTTGGTGGCCTCCTTAAGCTCTTGTCCATCGACCCAGATGGTCCTATTGTTTTGCATGCCACACTCCATTTATTCCGTCTTCTTGATATTCAGTCGAAGATCATATACTTCAAATCATGTTTTCCATCGCTGCATAAGATCTTCTAAGGCCTGCTGGGTTTCCTCTGTAAGCACAACATAATCGGCGTACAGCAGTGCCCATGGATGTGGCATCTGGAGATCTGGAGTAATCGTGTCCATGCATATGTTGAAAAGCATGGACGAAAGTGCCAATCCCTGGTGGACACCCATGTTGATGGTGAAGGGCGGCGAGATGGCAGCTGGACACAACACTATGCCTATGACTTCCATGTAAAGCAGTTGTGTTCACTTGATGTAGGCTTCTGGTTTATCATGAGTTCAGAGGGCTCGCCATATCAGGTCTCGGAGCACTTGGTTGAATGCCTTCTCCAGGCCTAGGAAGGCCACGTGAAGCTTTTTTTTCTTTTCCCAGTGTCTCTCCATCAAGAGACGAAGGGCATCTATGGCATCCGTCATGCCCCATTTTGTTCTCTTTGATTGCTACATTCAATGCAATAGAAGAAAGTTTCAACTTATAAACAACAAAAAAAACCAGCAATAACAATCAAATGCAGTTCAGTATGCAGTTTAATCGGCATCATCATATTAATCATGTATTTTAGAATGAATGATAATGACCATCAAACAACAGAATAATTCCACACATAATAACATTCCTGATAATGAAGCTAAAGCCATCATGGATTCCCTCATTATAATGAGCAGTGGCCCGTACATGCTCATTCAAGTTGCCAGCTTCTTTTAGTCACATTCTTATGACAAGTAAGAAGGACTGTGACCTTATTTTACTGGTGAACTTCAGATATCATACAGTATATATCTGTTGTGAAACACTTTATTTTAAATGTTTCCATCTATTCTCTAATGCTTGTTGTTGCTAAAATGTAGAATGGTGTTTCCTTATCAGTTCCTGTTAAAATAGTAAATTAATAGTTTTTCCTTTTTATTTATTTATATAAGCATGATTTACTTGAAAATGTATTTTGTACATGTGTGGAAATAGTTCCAGATTTTGGAGCTTTAAAGTAAATCAGCATGACTAAAAAAATTGCTGCATACATCACCGCGGACAAAAAGTCAAAAAATATAATTACTAACCCACATCAGAAATTATATTGCTTTAAGCGGTCGGTGGTGGAGTTACAGAGAAGCATGATCAATGGCAGTAAACCTTGCAACTTCAAATAAGCAATCAGTCCAGTACAGCATGAAGTTTTTTGTTACAGTTAGACTGCTCCACACTGAAGCCACTGCTGAATTTAGCAAGGTAAATTTTAAGAGTGCTGCACTTTGAAGTTGACTTAAATTATTTGTACTGTTTTGCACAGTAAAGAGTACATTTGTAGGGGCTGCTGTCACTTCACTTAACTCCAACAAGCCTGCCAGACGATTGCTTTAATCTGACCAATGAAGCAATTGTCAGAGTATAAAACTCCTAACAGTGATCTTGGTCAGCTTTCGGGTTTCTTGGCTGTATTCTTTATCATCTAAAAAGTGCTTAACAAACATAATTATCTACATAAGTACAGTATGTGCAGTTTGATAACAAATTAAAAAGGTGTGGCTGGGCAAATCTTTATTCAAACATATCTACCATACGGTATTTTTGATGTTCTTCACTTATCTATTGCTAGATTGTTTAAAGTAGCCTATTTAGTGATTCTTCCAATTAAGCAGTGATAGATATAATATGTGATGAATAATTCAGCATGTTTCAAAACAGATAAAGATGTATTTGTTACTTTATAGAATTAGAGGTGTATAAGAAACAAATTTAAAGGGTATAAAGTGGTTTGTGCCTGCATTCTTACTGAGTGCTGTAAGCTGATTTTTTTAAAGGTGTGTATAGCAAGAATATCATCCAATTTTTTTCTTTCATAATGTCTTAACTTATGTTTTCTAATTTTAGAAGTCCACCTAAACCAAGCTTCTGTGTTTAATTTAACGATCTATAGTGTCACAATCTAGACAGTATGAACTACCACTGCAATGATGGCTGTTTTCACTATCTGTCTCAGTTTAATATATTTATATAAAATAATAGATATGTTATTGAGCATTTCCTGTTACACAGAATTCCAACAACATTCATTCCTGTAGCACATTTTCATACAAACCATGAAGCTCAAGGTGCTTTACAAGATGTTATAGAAATAGCTATATTCACAGAAAAACAAACAAAAATTAGATAAGAATAATAATGCATAAACAGTATACATAATGCACACTTACAGAATAAAGATATGTAATTAAGAGAAATAGATTACTTAAATATAGAATTGTTGGTCTGTAAATGGCAGTCCAATGATAAGTTCAGCTGGCCAGAGTGGACAGTAAAAAAACAAAATCTGCAGGGGTTCCAGATCAAAATACCACCAAGCCCCCAGCGAGCATTCTACCATATATAAATGTTCTTAAGTAGTTCTTTATTGTTTGTTTCTTTTTAATTTCTCGTTTGTGAAGTACAGGGAAAGCATTATAGTCGTCCAAAGATTCAATGTTGAGATTTTGGTGAATCGCGCCGTTTTAGAACTCCCTGACTTTCTCATATACAAAGTATAGGGAAAGTATTGTAATCATCCAAAAATTCAATTTCGAGATGTTGATGAATCTTGACGTTTTAGATCCCTGAGTCCAAAAATACCATTTTTGGAATTATGTCTGTGTGTCTGTCTGTGTGGGTGTGTGTAAACATGATAATTTGAGTACACTTTCAGTTAGGTCAACCAAAATTTTGCATACAAGTATTGGTACAAAACATAGATTTCTATCAACCTTTGGGCTATTTCCATTAACCAGAAGTGGTACTTTACCTTTTATTCATGCAACTGAGAGTCTGATTTATTCAATTTTAGTTTTATAATAATTATTGAATATATTATTGATTTGATTTGTTGTTGATGGTTCTTTAATGTACATAATATAAAATTGTAATCATTGTCTTGCGGTTTACTCCTCAAATATCCATCCCCACATCTGAGTGTATGAGTAAGTCTAGGGGAGATCACTTCCGATTTTTTTTTAAGGTTTTATCTTAGAAGATTTGCTGCAGTGGGTTTCATGGCAGGTTGGGTTATCTGTTTCATTCAAAGATCACATGTATCTAAATAGGACTTTGATCAGGTGGTGTTGGCATGGAACACAAACACAGAAGAGCCAGATAAAGAAAACAGAAAAAGTGAAGATTAATAAATATTACAGGTCCATGACAATTCCATGCATATCTTGTTTATTAATGGTAGAATTAAAATGTAGCTATAAGCAAGCCAAAATATAAAAGTCTGTTTTTAGGAGTATTTTTTTAAATTAGATCTACATTGTTACCCTGGTGTATCTCTATCAGTAACATATTCCAGATTTTTGGTGAATAGCAGCAAAAGGCTGCCATACCACTTATTGTATGCTTGGCTGTTGTAACAAATAAGCAGACTATTGGAATGTTAGATGGATAGGCACTCCAGAAAACAGGAAGGAGCAAAATTATTTAAAGATCATCACGTTTAACAGTGACTACCAATCAAGCTAGTCTGGACACAGCAGCAAAAAGCGTCACCTTAAAAAGCCTGACTGGCAGTGCAAAACCAAGTGGAGGCGCAGATCATGTTGAGTTAATAAAAATATGATGAGGCACAAAAAAGAATCATTATTGAGAAAGGGCAGAAGATCAAAAACTGGTTTGGAAAAACAGAAACAAGCAAAGATATCCAAACTTAAAACAAACAAAAAAAAAGACTCCACAGACAGGCAAAGGGTAGAGAAGCTTAAGAAGTCACAAAAGTAATTCTAAAAATACAGAAGCAGTTAGACAAGAGGCTTTTCACAAAAGCACCCTAGATGATTCTGAGGTGAAGTGTGTTTGCTGAAGTCCCTTTCACTTCTGTTGGTCCCCATTACAAGTGCTGTCAAATTATATAAAGCAGTGGTGAGCAACGTCGGTCTTGGGGGCCGCAATGGCTGCAGGTTTTTGTTCTAGCCCAATTGCTCCAGGAGAAGTCATTTATTTGCGATGAAGGACTTATTGGTCAAGTGACATTTTTCTGCTATATTTTAGTTGTCTAGCTTGTTAAGATTTTGAACTCTTGATTGTTTAAACAGCTTCATTCATTGTTTTTAATTGCTCCTTACTAGCAATAAGAAGCAAATGAAAAACACGCCAGCAGTTCTCCATCAAGCTTGTTGTTTTAAATAAATATTTAGAAGGAAAGTGAGGAGAAAAACGTGAAGGACTGAAAATTTCTCGTCTGTTCTAGGCTTCAAAACATGTGAAAAAATATACAGATTTTGAATGATTTAATATTGCAGAGATAAAACACTACTAACAAGACACAAAATTAAATAAGATCTGTTAGTGACCAGGATTGGTTTCTAAATAATCAACTGGGTTGGAACAAAAACCTGCATCAAGGACTGACATTGTTCACCCCTGTTACAGAGGAACAGACTCGGATAGTAGGGGCCAAAGAAAACTTGTTGGCAAAAGGAATGGACCTCATCTTCATATTTACTGTTAGAAACATTATGTACAGTAAAAAGTAAAAATGAGTGAAAGATAGGACTTGCTTTCTTCCATGTATTGTATGTAATTTGTCTCTGTATGCAGCTAAATTGCTATGATTTTATGACTTCCAAATTATATTTTATTAATATCCATCCATCCATTTTCCAACCCGCTGAATCCGAACAGAGGGTCACGGGGGTCTGCTGGAGCCAATCCCAGCCAACACAGGGCACAAGGCAGGAACCAATCCCAGGCAGGGTGCCAACCCACCGCAGTTTTATTAATAGTTAAGGTTAAATTCTAATTATGTTAACAGGCTGAAAAGGTTAAATACAATTAAAATAATTTGCATCTGAAATGCACCAACTGACATGAAATGTAAATGGGAGTACAGATTCATACAGACCATTTCTAACAATCATGTCTGCATTGTTGCTGATATACGAAGAATCAATTGCATGTTGTTTCCTAATGTAATGCATATTATGGGATTGTATCCATAAGGAAGGAAACCACATAAAATAAAAAAAATATTTATTACATGAAGTGCTGTTAGTGGTTAGTGCTTCTACCTCATAGATTCAGGATCCTTTAATTCCTGCACGTGGCTTGCACTTGCACAAGGTCTCTGAGTCGGTGTCGGTTTTTCTTTATATGTTCGGGTTTTTATATCTACACACAATAAAGTATGCAAATTATGTTGTTTAGTGATATTAAAGTGGCCCTGTGATAACTTGTGTTTCTGTCCAACTGGTTTAAACAGGTCTGATAATGTCAAATCACTTCATGAGGCACTGTCAGACTTTTATACAAATTTGATATTTGCACTTCTCTGACATTGATTGTATACACAAAGAATTAAGCTAATAACTATATACAGTATAAAGCCTCCCAAGTATGAATTTATAACTAAAAAGTGTGTTCACAAATATGTTGCCCTAAAAAGGGATAGGTATGATTTTCTGTCTTTTAATATTGAAAAGTACTCTTTCATGTTAGAGCTGTGAAAAAAACAAGGCACAAAATGACAGTCATTTTTCACATGAATGTCCAGAAAAGAATGGACTGGTCTAGTCAATGTCGCACCCTAACGAGAGTTCTTTTTTCTGCAGGTATATTCTTGAATAAAAGCGCACTTGTTTTGTGATACTTGTACCTTTTGTGAAAGTGTTTTATATTTAGATTTCAGGCTTCACACATTATACACTTCATGTCTACATTTTGTTATTTATTACTAAAATATGAAAAACGTTTCTGTTTTAACAATGTGTTTGCATAGATTGTTGTAGACCAGGGGGGTATTTTTCTTACGTGGATTAGTCGTTTAGCCGGATGTAATTGTTGACGATTTGGCCTGATCCTGGATCTGTCGGTTTTTCGAAACTCTTGCTGGAAGTGTTGTCATAGCAACACATCCTAATCCTCAAACCTGCTTGGAGCAGGTTTGTTCTACGTAAACAAGGATTAGTTTACACACGTAATCAGTGATGGTGTGTGGAAGTCATCCAGTCATGGCTTCGCCGTTCATGAATGAGCGACCAACTGATATTGGTGCGCAAATTATACAAAGAGAATTTCATATAGAGAGGGGTTTGCGCGATCGGCAAGATCCTTTATTGCTCCCGGAGGAAATTCTTTTCGAAAGATACCGCTTTAGCCGAGGGGGAATATTGTACCTCAAAGATTTATTAGCACCTTATATTCGAAGTCAAACTAGGCGAAGTCGGGCTCTCACAACCACACAGACAGTATGCATTGCTTTGAGGTTTTTTACAAGCGGCACTTTTTTATATACTGTAGGCGATGCGGAAAATCGAACTAAAAGTGCAGTTTGCCAGGCAATTCGTAAAGTCTGTTTGGCTCTGAAATATTTCCTTCGGGTTTTCATAGTGTTTCCTGGACAAATGCGTGTGCAGACAATAAAAGAGGCATTTCATGCCATTGCAGGTAGGTAATACACAGGCAAAAACACCCACAGTTCCATGAAGAATCTCAATCAGCCTAACATTCTCATTACCAGGATTTCCAAATGTGATTGGGGCACATGGGACTGATCACAGTGGAGTTTGATCAAACATTATTTGGAAAATGTACCTCTCTTCCTGATGAATAATCAGACACAGTGTCTTCATGAAATATTTGACCTTCGTCAATATCTCGTTGGTCAGACACAGGTTCAAGGGATATGACATTCCCTGCAATTGACCCAACAACAAAGAGGGCTATATGGAACATACCTATGGCACACATGGAGGACAAATATATGCAATGACCATCCTTTACCTGAAATGAAGTGACCATTGCATCCTGCCACTGGTTCTCAGGAGGAGCTTCCCCCTGGAATGCCCTCAGAAACAGGGCGATGGGCATTTTGCTGGACAGCCAACTCTTCTGCAGGGGTTAGGTCTGGACCGCGTGGACCTCCACCTGTTTTTTGCTTGTCTGCCTTCTTATTAGCTTTAAAATTAATGTTTTTTATATTATATATGATTATTTATGTCAACAGTTCTTTAAATAGTTATATACCAATATTTATCAGTTTGAAGTATATTCTTGTACTTCACTTTAACCTGTTCCCATGTTCTCCTTGTGCTCACGTTTGATCTGGAATTATGATATATTAAATAATAATTAATCTGACACATAGGAAATGAAACGCTGCATTCAGTAAGTACAATGCACACTACTTAGTGTTTAATTTGTCGGCCACTTTTTGCCAGCCGTCTTTTCTGGTCTGGGCTGCTTTTGCAGTGTTACCCCTTGTGCATATTAAATTTTGAAATTCTTCATGTCCTTCGAATAAAAGGTCTTGCGCCGCGTGTGTGAAAAAAAAAATGTGCCCGTTCTTTCGTCATTTTGTTACAGCCTATCAAAGACTTGCTGATCATGTTTTCTAGACTCAATGTATATGGGCTTTTCACTCAGCGCAGGCGCGCACATTCATCTCGTATGATTAGATCCAGCTAGACTAATACCCCTGGGGGGTATTTTTCATACATCGCTTAAATCATCCGAGATCAGGTGCCTCATCTTGGATAAGTCAATGCCGGTGACACTCATCCGGGATAAGTCGGGATAAGTCGGTTTGGCATTCCAGGGGGAAGCTCCTCCTCAGAACCAGTGGCAGGATGCAGTGGTCACTTCATTTCAGGTAAAGGATGGTCATTGCATATATTTATCCTCAAAGTGTACCATAGGTATGTTCCATGTAGCTCTCTTTTTTTTGTTGGGTCAGTTGCAGGGAATGTCATTTCCCTAGAACCTGTGTCTGACCAACGAGATATTGACAAAGGTCAAATACTTGATGAAGACTCTGTGTCTGATTATTCATCAGGAGGAGAGGTACATTTTCCAAATAATGTTTGATCAAACTCCACTGTGATCAGTCCCATGTGCCCCAATCACATTTGGAAATCCTGGGTAATGAGAATGTTAGGCTGATTGTGAGATTCTTTATGGAACTGTGGGTGTTTTTACCTGTGTATTACCTACCTGCAATAGCATGAAACACATCTTTTGTCTGTACATGCAGGTGTCCAGGAAACACTATGAAGAGTTGAAGATTCGGGGCGGGTTTGTAGGGCAGTTTTATACACAATTTACATTACATTTCTATTATTATTAAGTTATTAAGCAGTTTGCATACGTTTGCAACCTGAGATTTTTCTTCTTTTTTTGCATATAACAAAGACATGTCCATTGCATTTGTCATTCCAACAAATTGCACATCACAAACATTAACACTGTTATCGTTTTTTCGTGTCTGCCGTTTCTATAGGAGGGTGACAATGAGTTAAATTCCAATGGATGTTTTTCAAATGTTGACAAGCAGTAAGCAAAAGGTATCACTGAAAACCACAGAAAACAAAAACATCAAAAAAAAAAAACAGTACGAGAAAAGTTTGAAGAAAGAATTTTTTTTTTACATTGTTTCTGTTTGGGGATCGTTGTGCAAATGTGTACAACTGAGCTGCGACCACAGATCTAACTGCTCTGTGGATGATTCATTCAAGCATTTCAAGGTCACTTTGTTGTAATGAAAGTATCTGCTGAATGTACTTCGTAGTAACGAGATTTCTATAGACTCGTGTCATATGGGGAAACTGTCAGGACCATAAAAATACTTTGTTGTAATACTCTCTCACATCGGTCTCTCTCCTCTCTCTGTGCCGCTGCAAAGCCCCGCCCGGCAAGCGTTCTGAAAAGTCTGAGTGAGTCTCCGTTGCCGGCAGTTCTCTCGCAGCCCGGCTGTCAGATGGCTGCGGCCCGGTTGTGGGCCGCGGACCGGGGGTTGGGGACCCCTGGCCTACAGTATATAACAAAAGTGCCGCTTGCAAAAAACCTCAAAGCAATGCATACTGTCTGTGTGGTTGTGAGAGCCCGACTTCGCCGGTCCTAATAAATTTTTGAGGTACAATATTCCCCCTTGGCTAAAGCGGTATCTTTCGAAAAGAATTTCCTCCGGGAGCAATAAAGGATCTTGCAGATCGCGCAAAACCCTCTCTCTATGAAATTCTCTTCTTATAATTTGCGTACCGATATCAATTGGTCGCTCATTCATGAACGGCGAAGTCATGACTAAATGAATTCCAAACACGGACACTGATTAACTGTGTGAGCTAATCCTTGTTTACATCGAACAAACCTGATCTGATAGATAGATAGATAGATAGATAGATAGATAGATAGATAGATAGATAGATAGATAGATAGATAGATAGATAGATAGATAGATAGATAGATAGATAGATAGATAGATAGATAGATAGATAGATAGATACTTTATTAATCCCAATGGGAAATTCACATTGATCTGAGCAGGTTTGAGGATTAGGATGTGTTGCTATGACAACACATCCAGCAAGAGTTTCGAAAAACCGACAGATCCAGGATCACGCCAAATCATCATCAATTACATCCGGCTAAACGAGTAATCCACGTACGAAAAATACCCCCATGGAACACACATGAAATGCATGTATTCCAAATAACAATATATTACTTACCTAATACAACTCCAGGCAACTCACACACAGGTAAACAGACTTGAGCTGAGAGAACTTTTTGCCCTTTCTGTGTTGGTTGGGGAGATGGTATAGCAGGCTGCTTGCTGCTTGTGCTTACTGACACATTTACAACACAAAAGACACCGACGGAGAGGTGTGATCGGATTTAAGGTGGGTCGGGATTACAAGTTTCTTCATAGGCTTTGGTAATTCTAGTGTTAAGGAAGACCTCAAAAAGAACTCTTCCCCCAGCTCAGTGAAGTTACCAATCCACTCTCCACTGGTAATGTATGTGAAAATGGCTGCATCACTTCATGCTGCAATTTTCTCAACAGTCCAACATCAATGATTACCTTTAGCTATTAAAAGATAGAAAAACATGACTGTTTCTTTTAAAAATTTTCTGTAGCACCAGGACTTCAAATACATGCTTAGGTCCCATGGAGTGGGGTGCAAGTTGTACTGTATGTGCTTGCTATGCAATAGTTAAACACCAAACAGTTACCAAGTAGAAATCCAACAGTTCTGTAGAAGGGATACACTCAGCATATAAAATCAAGACTTCCTCTCAAATGGGGGTCTTAAGGCAGAAAGGTTATTTGAACCAAGCAGTATGGTATAATAGTAATATAGTCTCCAGTGCATCACTGAGCTGCTTTCTTTATCTTTTGGTTTCTTCACACTATGTGTTCATATAAATTAAATGAACTTGATTGAATTAACATGAGGAAAAGACCATGTTTAAAAAATGAAAGTTTAAAATGGTATATACAGCATATATTCTTGTACTTAACAAACCTGGCAATAAAACAGTTAAAGACTAAACTTCGGAGCAAACAGCAGGTAATTTTTTTTCTTTCATACTCCTGACATTTTAAAAACATCGCCTAGCATTTTTTAGTGCGATTTATGAACAGTCATACATTGTTCTTAAGGATCAAATGAGTTACATTTCATTTACTGAGAAGCTAATGGCATTGAAGGATGATCTTGAAATCACATTTTGAAAAACCACCTAGGAAGCATGTGTCTAGAAGGACAAATCTGTTTTAAAAAGATGTATGCTTTATATCTCAAAACTCAAAATAAGCACAGATAATAAATGAGCGAAAGTGTGACTAAAGATAGTGAAAATATATTTTGGGACATCATATTTGTCAATTGGATGGGCTTGTGATGGCATATTTTGTTTATATTTTCCTGGAGATAAACACTCTGGTCAAGAGTGGCACTGGCACCTAACAACACTTGAGTGACAGTTAAGTTCTTGGCTGAGTTCTTACTATGGAGTTCTCATGTTTTTCACATGACTAAGTGTCCAAAGATTGTCATTTATAATTTCAAAAGAAAATGTTTAAAATTCAGTATTAGGGAACAGAATCAAGAATTTAAAACAGTATAGGAAGTTTTTAAACCAGAGTCTGGGGAAAACCATAAATATATTAAAACTAGGCGGTCACTGCATAAAGCTGATGTCACATTACTCAACTTCTAGTCGGAGGGATGTCAGACTTTCAAACCTGAAACAACCTGCACTTATTGATCTTGTCAATTGTCAAATTTTACACTACTAGAATTGCTGGAGATTTCAGATTACATGACTGTGTGATTGCTTTCCAGGACAGTTTCACATTTCCAAACTATGGCAAGGTCTCCCTTTTTTTCTAAAAGCCAATAAGGTGTTGCCTGATGCAGCTGGTCCCTATGCGAAGGGCATTAAAGCCACAATTTAGGCCCTTTTTTGCCATTCTATTATGATAAAACATGAGACAACAGACAGACAAACCCCTCTTCTCTTTGCAAGGTCCACAACACCTTTGTTCCTTATGGCTACATTAAATGAATTCAACTTCCGGGGGCGAGCGTTCATTGGTTGTCAGCTCTCATGCACACACAGCCCAGCCCTACAACTTGTTTGATTTTGAAACCTATATAATTTTGACGAGTTGAGTCAAAGACTGGTTGGGAGCATGACACCAATTGCCTCCAAGTCACTAAGATTATGTAAAGAAAGTCTGTGACTGAAAATCTCTGGAGATGTCATGTAATGTGACATGGCCTTTAGGAAAAACTACATAATCCAAGTAGCAGCAGTTGACTCTTAGGTGGTATTGCTCAGTTGTGCAGATAAATCCTAACAAGTACTACAGATGCTAAGAAGATGGTAACTGACTGGCTTCACAGATTTAAAATAAAAAAGAATTTGGCTGCCTGAAGTTGAGCAAACTATGCAAACAAGACAATAGGGCAGGAGAATACATGTTGTTCAGTGGAATAAATAAACTCGAATAATTACAGAAACAGATAAAATAACGAGCTTCCTCTACAAATACAGTAGTAGTGGCACTGTAAATGGTAAGGTCGACAATTTTAGCGAGAAACTGAGGTCCATGGGTTACATAGTAGCCAAATGAAAAATCTTGTTGAAAAAATCAATAGCTGCAATATCATGAAAAAACTCACCTGCAAGGAAGAGCATAAATGGAGAAATAGTGAATTAACAAGCCACTAGGAAACACCAATATATCAATCCAATCTCACCGTCGGTTCTATCTCTCCCAAGTTATAAACAACAATATTGTACAGGAAATCTGAAAAATATAATTTTAAACTATTGACTGAAATTTTTGTTTATTTGAGGCACCAAATGTGTGAAAACAATAGATTATGTGCAAATGAGAGACAAAAAAAATGAAAAATGCCTAACCTGTGTAAGATAATTGGTTTGAAATTTATAGTTACTGTAGCACATTTTGGCAACCAACAAAGAAGAGTAGGTAACATATAGAATCAGATGTGTTTTAGGGAAAAATCTGAGAGTGGCAAGGGTGCACAATAAAATGCCAATCACACTATAAGTGCCAAAATATTACAGAAATACTTCAATGCTGAAGAATTTGTAAATGGTTGAGCAGAAGATCAGTGCATTTCGTGAAACAAGAAAATACTGCACTATGAATCTTATACTGCAGTACTAATGAACAAATATCAGTAAAAACAATGAGATAATGAAAAACTAATGTTATTGAATACTGAGAACAATTATTGGACAAAATGTTGATCAGATGAAAAAGTGTGTGAAAATGTAGTAGTGGAGGTGAACTAGTAAAATGTCCAATGAAGTGTAAATGAAGAACAAAATGGAGCAATGGAGTTTCATCAAAAAAAAAAAATGATGCACAGTCTTGCTTTGTATTTTTATGGATGTGATTATTATTACTTCATTATTTTTTACGTAATTAATTACATTATAAATCTGTCAGAATTTAATTGCTGTTTTCATCAACTTTCAAAGCAGATTGAAAGAGAACTTAAATATGAATTTAATTATTCTGTGCTCAGTCATCACCATCATTCATGTGTTTACCAATCATTTCAGTATAATCTATTTGGATTCTAAAACTCCTAATTACTCGATACAGTACTGCCCTGGTGGACTTTTCAATTTTGCATGCATCAGCTGTTTTTGGAAGGACTAACTGTATTCTGAATGATCTGTTGGCACAATGGTAGTCCCTACAGGGTTTCCTCAGATAGTTTTTGAATTCAGCAGCAGCATTTTAATGACAATAACACAAACAAGACAACATGTTTACTGCTCACCCTGTTCAAATAAAACTGTGTAAATGTTATTTTTCTATTAAAAATCAGTTTTTAAATGTACTTTTATTATAAATACATAATGAGAAATGTAATACACACATTAATATCAGTGCATAATTACAGGGATATCAATTTATTATTCCCTTTCACTTGCTATCTAGATTTTAAACATGGGAACATTAAATTTTAATGGCAGAAAATTGTAGCATAATTGAACACCTGGGCTGTTGATTTAATGCACATTTTAAAATGTTGATTTTTCATTCTTCGATATTTCATTAGACAACACTTTCTACAAATATTCAATTTAATTCATTTTTTCTAGACTTGTGTGCATGTCATACTTAATATACGTTAGACTTCTGCAATTAGCAAAGAAATACATGAGGGATTGCTGTTGAGCCTCTAATTAAAAGGAGCTGTGTAGTTTGTAATTGAATAATGTAAAGTAGTTAGATGCACAACTAATTAATCAGTGTGGTGTTCTTAACTGTGGCAACAGCAAAGGTGTGTTTAGTGGTCAAACTGTAAATCCGTTAACATCAATACATTTTAAAATTCCATATCTCACCCTCTTCCCTTTCAAAAATGCTACGTGTCGGAGTCTATGCCACTTTTTAAAGTAATATTTGCTCTAAAAAGTATCTTTATATATAATACGCTACCATGGCTGATTGTTTCTCCAGAATTTTAATTCACCTGTAGCTCGCAAACCATTTGACCTATTGACCTGAAATTTGGTACACATAAACTACATGACGTCTACTATCTTTCGGGGTGATGATTGACCTCCAAAGTTATTCCTCTTTTTATTTTTGTTTTATTTTATTGTAGAATCAACTCTTGGCAGTGGCCAGCTGGGTGGCTTTGCAGCGCATGTGTATGGACACCGTTCTCATCCCTACCACCTTCGCCGTCACATCCCCTACCTCTACAAATCATTCTTGAGGCAGATTGAAGACTTAAGTCTCATCTTAAGTGAAAAATTAAGGAAAACATACTAAGTAATTGTAACACAAACACTGACTTAATCACTTTTAATGTGAAAAGATGCTGATGAAAGAAGAGAAGAAGCGGGCTGCTAGGGTGGAGAAAAGAAGAGCTCCTCAGGAAGCAGCCAGTGCATCAACCTCTGAGCAAATGAATGCTTAACGTACAGAGAAAGAGGATGAAAACTATGAATGTTCAAGTCAAGTGCAGTGCACCGTTACTAGTATACTATAATAGAAGCAGCAACTTTCTGAACTTGTATTAAACTGTATATATGTGAGAAATCCAACTTTTAACAATGAACAGATGTACAGTGATCCCTCGCTATATCACGCTTCGACTTTCGCGGCTTCACTCTATCGCGATTTTTTCTCATACATGCTTACGTCACTACTCATGCGTTTTCTGAGAACTTTTATCTAAGCCCCACGATGGCTCCTAAACGTGCTGCTTTTTCTAAGCCTTCTGACAATAAAACCGCGCCGGAGGAAGATGCTTACCATCCAGGAGAAGGTGAAACTCTTGGATATGATCAAAGATGGCAATACCCTACAAAAGCCTCCTCACGCATATGAAAAGACAGCGCCAGCAACTGCCTATCAAGATGTTCTTCAGCCGCGCACCCAGACACCCACTGCCTACTCCTAGTACTCATTCAGCGGAAGAAGACAATGATGCACCTGCTGAAGATACTGCACCACCTTGTCATGCTTGGGTCACAGATTTGCACAGAGACACAGGAGGTTGTAGAAAAAAAAACTTTATTCAAAGCACTGCAAACAAACATGTGTCTCTTTTCAAAAGTTTAAACGTGCTCCATGACAAGTCAGAGATGACAGTTCCGCCAGGAGCAGAGAATGTCAAAGAGAGAGAGAGAGAGAGAGAGAGAGAGAAACAAAACAACCAATTCCAAAGCTGAGAGGCGCTGCACAATACTTTTAAGTAAGCGGAGTACCGCGTGAGAGGTTTATCGCGCGTTATAGTGCAAGTAAGACGGGTAAGGAGCAATGTGAAGGTAGACTGTCAGCTGTTTCAGGGGTTTTCCCAGGGGCGTCTGTGTCCTCTGAGGGTGCGATCAGCGCTACAGCTTACAACCTGAAGACTCTCCTACTGAGCTCGTGCCTTCATAGGTTAGTGGTTGTGTGTAAGAACTGTGTGTGTGTAATTAAATGTACAGTACAATAATAATAATGATATTTGTAACATCTAATATGTCTTATTTTCTCTTATTTTGTCTAATATATTGGGTAATACGAGTATAATGGTGACTAAAGGGTGTTATTTCATGTCTAGAGGGCTCTAATAATGTTAAAAAACGTATTTAGAAGGTCGTAAACAGGTTTTCTATACTCTAACTGCGGAAATATTCGATTTATAAATAAAGAATCCTACTTCGCGAAAATTCATTTATCACGGTAGAGTCTGGAATGGATTAACTGTGATAAACGAGGGTTCACTGTATTTATGTATGGGATTTTTAGAGTCTTTTAAACAAAAATAAGACAGAAATGACAATTTAATCTTGAACTCAAAGAATACAAGGACACGAGTTACATGGAGCTCTGGTCATCGGGTAGACTATGGTGACAGTTATATCAGAACTACAACTGTAGAACACTTCTATGTAAACAAATGGGAACAAATAAGTAGACTTTTCAGTAAATAAACGTTTTTATTTAGGCTACTAACCCAATATTAGAGAAAGAACCAAATATAAATATTTATTTCCAATTCAGGTAAAAACTAAAATATGCTTAAAATTTTAACTGTGAAAATGTAAAACGTGACGTGATCTTTCACAAGGACAAGTTATTGTTAATATTACAGGATTAAGAACACACTTTGATAGGCAAAACAGCTTCATAAAGATGTTTCTGGTGGAAATATCAGTTACTTTCACTTGTATTACCATACATATCGTTTTCTTTACACATTTTAATTATGATTTTTCTAAACTCGTGCACCCCAAAAATCACTTAGCCTAACTTTCATTCATTGGCCATTTAACCAGATAGCAAGTGTTATACTGTATCTGTTAGAGATTTTTAAGCTACCTACATCAGAAGTTGAATTTCAGCATGTTTCATTTCCTCTGCCAAAGAAATCTCTCTATAGAAATTTGTTCAGCAAAGGTGCTATCTTGCAACAGAGCATCCAACTTTGTTTGACTTAGGCTTCAACTAGAATAACAGCAGAGTGCTATGTTGTGTGTTTCTGAACTATCCATAAGCCACTGCAAATGTGTTGCATTGTATCAACTTCTATCTGTCATTTTTAAATTGCCTTTAATTTTTGATTTGCCCTCACATACTATATATTCATGAAACCACACTACACCAGGAAATATCGAGAAGTAGCATTCAAGATTTCAAGCCAGCAAAGAGTCACCACAATTCTGGAATCCAGTATTCCCCAAAAAGAACAAATTCTCAACTCATGAGAGCAGAGATACTGATAGTTATCAGAGATGTAGTGTAGATGGTGGATGAAATGCTTGCATTTCAACTGGTAATGACAAAATCAAATGAATAATTGTTTTCTTACCTTAATTTATTATACAAATACATCTGTGGAGTGGTGAGTACTGTAGTGGAAAAAACTTTACCCCATCTTCAAAGAAGGCAGTCAAGGAGCCCAGATGAGAATGCAGAACGTTTCTTTATTTGCACAGAGTTATACCCAAATGTCTCAGTCCATGGAGTGAGCAATCAATTTAACAATGCCTCTGCTTTTTATACTTTTTCCAATAACTTTTACCTCATGTAATACATTACATCATCTGAATCTTAATATGCAGATCTTTATCACCTCCTCCAATCAACGAATGCCACCAGTAATTTCTGACTCCTGTTGATCCTCCCAATTCTGAACACCGCATTGATAAGAGGGGTGTTTAGCAGATTCTCCAATTGATCTTAACACCATTTCATAGGATGGTGTATGGGCTTTCCCATCAGTTTATCCCAGCTTTCTGTTGGGGTGTTTGCTACTTATTTACCTCATTCTCACCTTGGAAAATTACACTGGTAGCTTCTCTAAGATGATAGACAACGGAGGCGAGTAGGTTGGCAAAATGAAACCGACAAAAAAAGAGAACCTCGCTTAGATGCTAATGCACAACTGATGCGATTGGTTTCTAGGAGCTCGGGCTTTTTACAGCTAGTTATATATATTAATTAAAATTCCACAGTATGTCTGCTAGTACTGAATAAAACTGTCAGTTGCATGAGACACTGTCATAGTTAATGCATATAAAAAGTGAGCATAGATATCTCAGTAAAACCAGTTTGCATCCTTTTATGTTCCAAAAACAGCATGAGTCATGCTTCCTCAAAAAAGGCAATACAGAACAAATGAATCTCTTCACAGTGGTGATCAACTCAACTCTTCATATATCCATCATATAAAATATATGACAATACAGTTTGCAAATAAAAAAAGAATACAATGTACTTATGTATATTCTTTTTCAAAGTACAGCATGTTCACATATGTATATGTAATGAGTCAGATGAATGTAATTTTGTGACAGAAGTTTAACTTGTAATTACATCAGAATATGCATTTCTTTAAATGGTGTTAAAATATTCTTGGAGTGGTATGGTGGCGTATTATTTAGTGTCCTCCCAGAACCAGTATCCTGGGTTCAAGTCCTGGTTCACTGTCTTTATCTATGTTGGATTTCCCTTTCATATCCCCTAAGATGGGTGTTAGGTTCATTGGTGACTCGAATGTGACAGGGTGGGTGTGTGGGAATATCTTCCCTGAGAAGGCCATGTGACCAGTGCCACCAAGTTAGGCTCTGTTCCTCTGTGCCCCTGAATTGGATTAAGAGGTTTTGAGAATTTAAAAATGTCTGTAATGTTCTTAGATATTTATGACCCAACAATTTCAGGAGTAACCACAAAAAAAAGTTATTGCCCTGTATACAGACATACCATTTTCATTAAATATTTTGGGAATTACAGGTCTATGCAATTTTGTTGGCTTTTGTCTTAATCCACTAAAAACTGGCTTTTTATTCCAGTAGGCAATCGTTTGATGTGAAAAAACAAAAACAAACTGATAATTTAGTTAAACTATTATCCTTACAGTATGTATTGGTGCACCTTTCAAATGAGTCCAGTAATTAAGCCATTCAAATTGGCTGAAAGTGTAAATGAATGCAAAGTGAAGAGTGTCTTGGCAATAACGGTCTAGAAATGTCCAGACATTCAATATCTCATCTGATGGCCATCTCCCTAGAGTGCTGAATCTGTCTTTGTGCATTTCCTGAGCAAATCGTGCTTATGTGACATTAGCCAAGGTTGTAACACAGTGCGTTAGAGCTGTATCATTGTCAGTTAAGTAGAGCAATATATGCAGATGTTCTTGGCAGGCACCAGTGACTGCTGGGAGTTGTAATTAATGCTCTTCATTGCATAATTTGTTTGTCACCACTTTAACAGGTAGGCAGACTAGGGATGAGTTAGACATCCTTGTCAGAACTGAATTCATATTATACTGTTTTTATTCATTCTTCTTTTCAAAATGATGCAAATAAAATCAAGGCAACATCAAATTTTAAAGACAGGCGTAAAGTTTTGTCCAGTGCTAACTGAAATTTAATTATACTCATGGTTCTGCAGTAGTATTGATATTATTATTTTACTGAACACTTGTATATTAAATAAACCATATTCATAGGGAGCATAATATTAAATCTTCAAATCCCCTAAATGGGTAATAAAACCCTGTTTGCCATGTAGGCTGAGTTGTCCACCTTATAAGTACCACCAGGCACTCTCTTTGTCATTTTTTTTTCTGCCTGTCACATAGTCTTTACCTCCCATCAGCAAGCCTTCACATAGAGGTTGACTTCTAACTCCATGCCCAATGTACGGGAGATACCAGGGGCATTGCAAGCTTTGGTACTTATTAAGGGCTTAGCCCCCTCCTCTCTGATAAAGTGGAAGTAAAAGCAAACGGGGAAGTCTTTGGATCCCAGAAAACTAACCTTGAGCTCAGTGATAAGGATACATTCGAACTTTTTAATGTACATACTTTCACTGTGTTTAAGAAATTGAAAAATCCAATGTTGTTTGGGGAAGAAGGAAGTAGGGAAGCAGCCACATTTTTTTTTTTACAAAGAGGGATACTTTCAGAGAACTCTCTCTCTATATTTATATGTGTTTTGCTTGAGAAAATATAACCTGCAATGAGATTAACAGAACCACCTAGGATGTGTGTCAGCCTGCTGTTGTAAATGCGACTGCATGAAAAGTTAACTCACCCTAGGTTGTCTGATTCACTAATATACTGAACACTTGCATATAAAATAAACCACATTCAGAATGAAAACTGTTTTTATTGAAATTTACAGCCCACCCATTCTTGGAGAAATTATGGATTTTTTCAAGCTCACAGGGAGTGAAACTTTCTTCACAAGATAACATTTTCAGACCCAATACAGTGTCACTGGTAGAGCAATAGACACAAGGCATGAATCAACCCTGGATGGGATATCATTGATGATCTTTCACCAATAACATAGAGTAATTTAATAAGGATTTTGGAAAGAGGAGCAAACTTACTCAATGCAATAGAAACAAATTAATGCTACAATACGTTTAAGATTGTCATCTCTCCTCGAGGTATTGCTTCATAGTTTGCCACCAGATAGGATGCTGCATAGTTTGAATTTCAACTCCAGATGCACTGTCATGAGGTATTTACTTTAACTGGCCCATTTAAATGTGTTCTTATGTTTATTTGTCTACTTGTAAAAGGTCATGTCACAGAATATAGACGTTAGAGTACTGAAACTACATATTTATAGCCTTTCAGTGTGTAAAGTGTTACACGAGAATGCAATTACCTTTTGGCAGAGAATGTGCAGTGATGAGAAGAGGAGCTCCTATAAGCTGGCAGCGTTGCACCTGTATGGGTACATTTGCCTCAGGAGTTAGCAGCCCATGCAATTTTGATGCTGAGAGAAAGAAAAAAATCTGTAAGAGTGTTAGAGGTCCAAGAAATAATAAGTGAAAGTGTGAGAGAGGGAGAGAGAGAGAGAGACCTGTTCTAGGCAAGCATGTGAACGATTGGAAACTCGCTTAGGTGTAGAGGTCTGGGAGAGGGAACGTGGCACATGGAAGGAATGGGTGTGACATATAGAATTGGTCACAATAATCCTGCAGCCATAAAAATCCAGGGAGCTGGATACTAGAAGGAGTCTTTCTGTCTGTGATGACCTGCTAGCAAAGAATACATGAGAGGATCAAAGCCCGTGAGCGAGAAAGCCTTAGACCATGAAAGTGAGGTTGCTCATTTCTTTGCATATAAATAGTATAATCCTTTTTGGTTTTTCTTGATTGTTTACCTTGAAATAATAAGAAGAAAAGGATTCATTTTTATAAATATGTTTCTATTCTGCTATTTGCTATCTTTAGGGTGTCACTGATATATTGATGACACTGTACTAATTTTAATTTTGAATTTTTGATTACATTTTTTGTTATTTCACTGTAAATAAAGAATCACTATTTTTCGCCTTAGATTTTTGGGTCTGTGCCACTGGTCTCTGTACATGAACTACTAGATGCCCAAGGTGAATCATGCCTAGGGTTAAGAGCATGGGGCATCACACTACGGTGTAAATGATTTGAGGAAATCAGGATATAAACCTGTGTAAAAGGAACAACAACATTTATTTCTATAGCACATTTTCATACACATGATGTAGCTCAAAGTGCTTTACATGATGAAGATAGAGAAAAAAGGAAAAATAAATAAGAAAATATAATTAGGGAACACTAATTAACATAGAATGAAAGTAAGGTCAGGGAGGATAGAAAAAAAATAAATCTGCAGGGGTTCCTCGGCCATGAGACCACCCAGTCCCTTCTAGGCATTCTACCTAACATAAATGACCTCACAATCAGTCCTCATTGTATTCAGGGTTCACATGGAAGAACTTGATGATGACAGTCATGTGGACTTCTTGCCTTTAATCCATCAATATAGGGACGTCACGGTGCTTTGATCAGGTGGTGGTGGTGCAGATCGCCACCACAAAAAAACAGAAAAAGAACAGAAGAGAAAGTATGGGGTTAGTACGGATTACGGAGCCACCAGGAAAGATATTGATAATTAAATGCCAACACGGAGTATCAGGATTAAACTAAAATGAAGCTATGAGAAAACCATGTTAAAGTAATGTGTTTTTAGCAGTTTTTTTAAAGTGCTCCACTGTATTAGCCTGGCAAATTCCTATTGGGAAGTTATTCCAGATTTTAGGTGCATAACAGCAGAAGGCTGTCTCACCACTTCTTTTAAGTTTAGCTCTTGGAATAATAAGCAGACACTCATTTGAAGATCTAAGGTTACGATCTGGAGTGTAAGGTGAAAGATATTCTGAAATATAGGATAGAGCGAAATTATTTAAGGCTTTGTAAACCATGAGCAGAAGGGGCACACTTGTGACAAACCAAGACAGCAAGAATGATTTCAAGGAGATCTGTTTTGCTAAAGAAACTGTTTTATTCTTTTAAATCCAAAAAGAATAGATATACAACAAGAGTACAAAGTAATCAAACCTATATATCCTCTGCCACTTTAGACCTTCCTAAATGGGTACTAGAGTCCTGTCTACCATGCAGGCTAAGTTGCCCACCTTAAAATTAACCACCATGCACTCCCTTTCTCACTCCCATCTCTCTCCTTCTCTCTCTCTCTCTCTTTTATTCTCTTCCTGTGACATGACTTTGGACTCTCACCCATTAGCCTTGACTAAAAGTTTGCTTCTGGCTCCAGATTTTGCAGTTAATCAGTTCTAGCCAAATCCAATGTACAGGAAATACATAATAAACTTTTTGGGCACCTTTTTAATAGACTTTTTAAGGCACCATGTTTACCAGAGTATTCCTCCCTCTAGTGGCCCATTTCTTCTCATACCAACATGTTCAGAAGCTCTCCTATTGTCAGTGTTGTACTGCCTGTCTAATACAGGAATTATGTTTTACTTTTTGTTTTACTGTCCTTTACTATTTTGGTGATGTGACCACCAATGACAACTTCTTACCAACCAGACACCCCTTCATACCTGAAAGGCCCAAATCTGCATCCAACATTCGATTTAAATGGAGTACTAATTTAATATACTAAAAATGCATGCATCAATACATCCTTTGATTTATTTTCTGTAATAATAATGCATTTTATTTAAACACACCTGTCAGAATAACCAAGTACACTGTACAATTAAATCAAAGGAGAAAAAGATCACACCAGAACATAGAGACAAAAACTTTTATACAATAAAAGCAAACAGAGCCTAAAACTATGAAGTTTAAAGCACAGAAAGATTTTATTTAATGAGGCAAGTTTTGAATTATTCCTGAAAGTAGCATATGACAGAGATGGATGAACAATCAAATGCAGTGAATTTTTGAGCTTCTGATTGACAATAAATGCTTGGTAACTAATTGATACACCATTTTCTGTCCCTTCTTGCAGGGTTTTAACTAAAATGAACATAGTGACCAATTAAGTGCATAAATAAATGAGACTATGAAGATAAGGAGGAGTTGGGGCATGAATTAATCTAAAAATAAGTAGAATAATATTTTAATCTATCAAACGTTTAACAGCTAATGTGGCTAAAATGCAATGGTGGTGTACAAGTGAGTCACAGTTCTAGAGTCCTTAGTGTATTGCCTTTTTCATTTTTTGTTGCTTTGTTTACAGCACTGTGGTCATTGTACTATTAGAGGTTTAAGTAAAAGAGCCCATGATTAATACACAGAAGAAGGACTGTTCGCTTCCATTTAAGGTCAGTAATAGGTCCTACTGGGGCTTTTTATGTGTTGTTTCGTTTGTCTCCTTGTGATTACCAAACCCTTATTGGAGAATGAGGAGAATGATTTATGCCCATTAATAGGTTAGTTTTTACATATAATCTGACAATGACACCACTGGAAAGAAACATACATTAGAGCAGAGTTTGAATCTGGATATAACAAAGACATGAATAAGGATCTCAAAAACACTGCGTGATTTGAACAGGCGAAGAGCAGGCATGGTTTTTAAATGTAAAAAAGTTTGTCTAAATGATGTGCTAGATACAAGATCAATAAAAATCTGTGGTAACACCAAAATTCAATCACTTCTGTAAAGAGAGATGTAATTAAACCAGGAACTGCAAATGTTATCGTGCTTGGCGATAAAATTTTGGAGATTATGGTCCACTTCAACATCGATTAGCCCATTTTTGTTATCCTTTTTATTTTTTTGCATAATTCTGTTTTTTATTTGTATTTTGGAATTCCTCACATTGTGCATTATATCTATTCAGTTAAACTTGGGCTGCCATTATACAGCATTCTTCACTGAGGACAGGCTAAACTCACCTACACAGATTAATATATAAACCTTTGGCCATTTAGAACAGGTGAAGAATGAGTTTATCTGACCTGGTTACTGTTCTGTTACAGTATTATACACATCATATACTAAGCTCTATGTCTGTAGTAAGATATGATGGTTTGCTTCTACTGTATGTCAGCAACCATCGATGCCTAAGATTCCCAACCACTCTGTTGCCAATAAAGCACTGGATTCCATATCAGGATACTGTGAAGAAAAACAGAATGGAAAACTGTTAGTGTCAGCAGGCAGTGACAGATATGTTGTCCCCACCCCTGGTAAAAAAATTGATATTTCAAGTAAAGTTGACTTTTATAAATGATCTATTTAGACTTTAGTGTTGTATTATTTTACAACCTAGTGAATAAGTTCATAAACTACTAGTGAAAGCGCATATTTTAAGATAGAATAGGTTTAAGAAACTCCACTGGTTGTTTCCATCTATTTGATCTATTTTTGATTACCGATCTGAACTCCTTCCTTTCCCCATCACTTTGAGTAATCCTTGCTCTACTGTGCTTATTTAATAGTGTCAATGCCCAGCCTTTCCACAATAAAAATAAAGGCGCTCGTCGATACACATTCTGTGTTCTTAGTATCTGATCTGCCAATTTTTATTAGATCTGAGAACTCTCTGTTCTCACAAAAAGAATGAGACCAAACAGTTATTAGAAACTTTACCTCCCTGTCTTATTTGCTTCATGTTCCTAATCAGTCAGTTTAATGAGTGACAGTATTAGCAGTAAAAAACAGACAGAAAAGTGACCATACAAAACACCAAAATAAAGAGTCAAAAATTACAAATCTGTAAATAAACACTGAAACCCTTCTGTATACCAATATACAAAAACAACACAACAACATTTCAGGTTGTTTCAGTGATCCGAAACGGTCACATCGTTATAAGGTCATTCTCCTTATGAGATTTAATTATAACATCATCAACATTTTGGTCATATGTTAGAAAAGCCAGACTACATAATTTGATGTTATTTTTACTTGCAATATTTGAATTGTACTTTTAGCCACTTACTCTTTTGACTGATTGGTTCACAGGTGCCATGCTGTTCACCACATACTGCTGTTTATTTTTGTGCTTGTGTGACATACTAATGCAATGGTCACATTTTGGAATATTTCTTTTTGGTTTTGTTTCCATTCATATATTG